>NC_092350.1:27778476-28084155 GCF_963676685.1 Mytilus edulis
GAGAAAGCAAAAACGCAAAATCGAGAATTAATTTCGCGTTTTCGCGTTTTCGTGTTTTCTCTTACGTGTTTTGGCGTTTTTGCTTTCTTGATTTCTCAATTTCTCGATTTCCCGATCTCATCTATTTCCCAATTTCTCGATTTCCATATATCTCGATTTCCCGATTTCCCGATTTCTTAATTTCTCGATTTTGCTTTCTCGAATTTTCGAATTCCCAATTTCGCGTTTGCAAAATGAAAGGAGAAGTTACGAAAACACGAAAAGGCGAAATAAATGGCCGCATCCGGCCACCATACATATATTTATTTATTTATTTGGTTGATATATATTCTTAAACTATATAGTCAAAACAGTATAAAACCGCCAATCCCATATGTTACGTAATGATAATCATGATGGTTTTTTGTCTTTGAGACGACCCATCCATTTTACCTGTAAACTGTAGGTGTCATTAGTCGGTGTCGAGAGATGTTGGAAAGGTCTAATAGCACTACAACATTCGTGAATGTATAACATTTAAACTATTCGATACAAAACATAAATGTACATCTTTTACAGTTTGTTTTGTGCTATTAGATATGTCAATAATTGTTTTTAGTGTTACAAAATTAGATTGATCATATCGCTCTCATCCAGAATTGATGACCCTTGCATGAAAGATGAATACACCAAAATCTATAACAGTGCTTGGAATAATGTTTTCCGTTAGACCATTCATCTGAAGGTACTTTGTTGCCTTCATTTTTCTCTACAATAACTTTCCAAAACTGATATTTTATAGCACGTCTTTCCGAAAGACAGTTCATCAATTACGCATGAATATTAACTTGATTTAATGGCATTGAACCTGTAATAGGTACGTTCATTTTTGTATGATATAGAAGCAACAGTAATAAAACTATGTTTGAATGGAAATGGGAATATAATATTTCAAGGAATAGTATTGTCTTCTTTAAGTAATTGCAACCACGACTACTGGTTTAATTGTGTCACGCATTTGTTCCAGGAGATATTTTTAGGTCCAATATACGCTTTGCTGTGAATTACTGAAAATCATTTATACATGTAAACGTGATGTCAATTAACTTAATATTTATTAACATTTAAAAAAGTACATAATGGTATGTTACACAATTCAGCTTAACAGTTCGTATTAAATACATAATTGTGTTGGCTTACACCAAACACTTGCTACAGTATCGACAATATAACTGTTTTGCCTATTTTACATTAATTCCAGGATATTTCTATTGATCAGAATTTTAAATGAAAATTCCTTATAAAACACTAACAGTCCTATCAACAGGTGATTTATTATGAATATTAAAACAAGTTTTGGGTTTTCGCAGTGTTGTAGGCTGACATATAGTGGCTTTAGTCCGGTTCATTATGGACACTGTTGGATATTTGTCTCTTTGGAAATCATATCACCACTCCTTTCTTTCTATTAGAAATAATACAAATCGATAATTTAAGTTGTAGTGTTATGATTATCAATTCATACGTTTTAATGACCAAAAATTAATTTAATGTTTACGAGTTATTTTTAATTTAATGTTAACTTATCTCTGAATATTTTTTGGACATAAATCTCTCTAAGTTGAAAACTTAATTTAACAAAATAGTTATTAAAAAGAGGGGAATTTAGGTAAACATACATGGAACTCATTTTAAGCCTATTTCAATAAACCTTGTTAACTTTACACTTTTATTGAAAAACAGAAATAAATACGACAATCCTCTTTATTCCTATATTAATAGTTTATTGTTTCGGAAATCCAGAACACTTCACCATAGCTTTATTTGTCTGGAGAATCCTTATGCACAAGTTTTTGCCATATGTGGAAATGACCAATGTAAGATGAAGACTTGTTTTAGGTTTCGAGAGTTTTAACTGATAAAATTGAAGTGTTTACGTTAAAGATGAGATACTTCATTTATTTTAGGCTAAAGCCAATTTAATTCCTTTATGATTTCATTCATTTCTGTACTTTCATCACAAGTGTTACAAAAATAACCACCAAGACTTGATCTGTCTATTTTGTAAACAATTGATTAAATAATGAAAAAATCTTATACAAATTTATATATATATATATATATATATATATAGTAAAGCTTACTTCAATTGGATTCTCATTTTTTTAAACAAGCATTCTGATGGTTTCTTTAAATGCAAGTACTCTTATGTCGGAATTTGATGTCTATTGTTTTTGTGTTTGATGGGTTTTTTTTCTGTTTCATTCCCATTCCTTATGTTATACTTATTTTATAATTTGTGTTACACGACTGTCTCAGGTTAAGGTTTCCGTACATTATTTGTTTCGAGTGTTTTATAGTCAACATCGCATTGTGGGTTTGTTACTTTACCGGGGTTTATAATAGATCACTACTTCACAATTTTTACTCTAGTTGGTTGTTATTTCATTGGCGATCAAAGTTTAACCATATCTCTCACTTTTATTTGATGTGTTCAAAAATTATCATGAAATCAAATGATTTTATGTACTTTACATTAATTATACATTAAAATATTGAAGGCACAGACGATCGTTGTATAAGTTACAAATTATATATCAACCGAGATTACAATATTTTTAACAAAATGAGTTTGTATATACCAAAGTTCTCCTTTTATGTAATCAACACGCATTACAGAAAGCAGGCAAAAAAAAGGAAATGAGAATATAGAAAAAGGTAATTCCATCCCTTAAATGTAATTACCAAGGAAACATGTACAACATGCTGGCAAGCAAAACAAATACGAATACAGGTTAAACACATACAGGTACAAATACCATAGTATACACATCAACAATAACAGATAATTATAAAGTGCAGATATTTGTGGAAGATGACTTTTTAAAAGATCTTTACCACAGGTACACTTGTGATTAAACTACTCCAGTGTTGTTTTATTTAAAGAAGCATTATGTTTGAAACTTAAAAATAATGAATAATCGATTGTAAAAAACTGAAGAAAAAAAAACCGTTCCCCAAGAGCGATTTGATTTTAGAAGATTTAAGGTTGGTAAGGCTACTTCAAAAACTAGAAGTTTTCCTTTTTCTATAATTTTTATTTATCAATATTAAATTATAGTGACGATTTCACCTTAAACCTGTGTCACACGGTATGCTTTTAACATTCCAATTTTCAACTTTCTAGGTAGTAACATACCCTCTGCCCGTCGTATGACGTTCATGTCTCTTAGTTGATACGTTGAACTCTTAAATATTCAAACTTTACGGTCTTAAGTAATCGGGATCTACCTCTAACAGAAACCTGGTCTGATAGAGAACTAATAAAGTTAACACTTCATAAATTTTAGGATTACCATCATTACGAATTGATTGAAATGGGTCTGTCTCATCTACCAGTTGACACGTTTACGTGGTCGTGCATTACTGGTTACATGATCTATTATACATTTATTAGTTCTGTATTTTCACTGGCGTGACAACGTTAAATTGAGAAAGGAAATGGGGAATGTGTTTCTTTTTGATATATTCGTGTGCTTAGAAGATTGGAAAACTACTGTTGCCTCTAATGTTATTATTCTGTTTCTGCTCTTAAACGTGTTACATGTTGGTTTCCAAAATTATGTTTCGAGTGTACCTAATAAATAAAAATATGTGTCTTGATCAGAGAAACCGGTGTTTTATGAGTTTTACCCCTTGTTTGATGTTTATTTACCTCCAATTAGGTTTAGGGAAATTGTTTACTTATAAGTTTCACCACTCGAACAATACATTGTTAAAATCCAACTTTGATCGAATGTCTCATATGTTGCATTTACGTTTTTGATTATCTACAATTTGACACTTTGTATCAATATGAGTGTTAAATTAAAATTTAGTTTTTTGAAATTTTAAGAATTTTGATATACGTGAATGGATTGTCAGACTTTGTACTTTAAATTTGGTAATACGATAATACAATAGTGATTTCCACTCACTTAAACATTGTTAAACTATAAAAAGTTGTTTTTTGTGTGAGTGTGTATGTTTCTATGTTAATCAATTCAGAAAGACCTTCCGTAACATAAGAGTGCTTAATAGCACTTTGATATACTTATAACACGTCTACTGACTGACTGTACAATAATAATTACATCAGACTAACCATTTCCTTGTTAAATGCATTTAGTCATTCAACTGGAAAAAAATGGACAAAGACAGGGAAAAGACATAATATCAACATCTAACAATAAAATTACTCCTGACAAGAGTGACAAATGACTTTAGCATTGAATCAATAGGATGTTTCAGCGGTTAAATTCTTTTAAGAAAGCATAGGCGGAGATTTTGTAATCCTGAATAAGTATGTTGTGCATATTGGGATTGATCGATCATTCGAAAAATTGTGCAGAAGTGTAAACAAGACTTCTATTACAGTTAAGGTGAATTATGCTTTATATCAAATAATCAGTTTTTTTCTGGTGCTCACTTGCGCCCTCCCCCCAACAAAAAATAATTAGAAATTCAAGATTTAAACAAAAATATATATAACTTTGATTGTAGTTATTTTGATGTAAATATGAAATAAAAACAATCAGAAGACAGCAACAAAATATGCAACTGTAAAATCAATTGATAGGTGGTAATTAAGCTAAAAATAAACGAACTTGACATTCACATAGGCATGATACCAAAATGTTTGCATTTGCTTGCTTCAAACGTTTTTTTCCAGATAACTTTAAATTAATTAAAGCTAAAACGATATGATAAAGAATATTTTCATAACGAAAATTTAATATGGTGTGTCTATGTCTTCATTTTTGTCTCTTTGATCTATAATGTTATATAGAGAGTTTAATTTTTTTATGAATCTTTAAGACGTGTTACGGTACTTGTCTATCCCAAACTCATGTATTTAGTTTAAATGTTTAATGTTATATTTGTAATTCTCATCGGATTTTGTCAAATGTGTTGACGTCTTTTCTATTATATTTATGTGTTATGGAAACAAAAATTAATCACCGCCGTCATTTATTAGATTTAGGTTTGGTCAACATAATCTGTACGATAATTTACGTTTGAAGTTGGATTCATAACAAACTGTATATATTATAGTTAATTGCTATTAATAAGTATTGCAATATGCATTGTGTTTAAATGCAATATCAGTATTTAGTTTTATTTTAATCTTTAATCAATCCTAATTCTATCTTACTTTTGAGATATAGTTTTTCATATGTGACGTAATTTTTCTGGTGTTTCAAAAATTTCATATATTCAAATGTGACGTAATTTTTAATGCCTTTTCACCATCGTATGTGACGTAATTTTTTAAAATGCCTTTTCACCATCGTATGTGACGTCATTTTCATAATTTACTGCGTTGAGGCCTGGACTGAGTCGGGTGTGTCTATTCTGTGTTGGTCATTCATTATGTATTCGTGTTTGTTTTATGAAATGAGTTAATACTTCAGTTTCATTATGTATATCTGTTATATTTATTTGATAAAATTTACTGTTTGCAATAGCATTACTTGTTCTAAATAATTAGGATGTTCTTATCCCAAGCATACAAACTTAGCCGTATTTGACACAACCTTTTTCAACTTTTGATCTTCAGTGCTGTACAACTTTGTACTTTTTTTCGCTTTCGATTTTTTATATTTGGGCGTCACTGGTGAGTCTTGTGTGGACGAGGCGCGTTTTTGGCGTATAAAATTTTAAACCTGATGCTTGTTGTTATTCATTAATCATGTGTTTTTTTGTCTAATACGTTTTCCTATTTATTTGTATTGTAGCCCTGTAATACTATGTTGTCATTTCTATGTTATATTTAACATTGCCATTAAAGTGCGAGGTTTGGCATGCCACAAAACCAGGTTCAACCCACCATTTTTTCCTTTAAAAATGTCCTGTACCAAGTCAGGAATATGGCCATTTTTATATTATAGTTCGTTTCTGTGTGTGTTACAATTTAACGTTGCGTCGTTTGTTTTCTCTTATTTTTGAGTGTAAATTGACATTGCGATAAGACGTGTCACGATACTTGTCTATCCCAAATTCATGTATTTGGTTTTGATGTTATATTTGTTATTCTTGTGGGATTTTGTCTGATGCTTGGTCCGTTTCTGTGTGTGTTAGTTACATTGTAGTGTTGTGTCGTTGTTCTCCTCTTATATTTATGCGTTTCCCTTAGTTTTAGTTTGTTACCCCGATTTTGTTTTTTGTCCATGGATTTATGAGTTTGAACAGCGGTATACTACTGTTTCCTTTATTTACATCAAACTTCATCTGTTTGTTTTCAATTTTGATACTCTATATGAAGCTTTCTGTACATAAGTCACTTAACTTGATGAATGTTTTTCTCTCGCTTTACAATTTGATTTATTAATGTTTTACAGTTTATCATTACTATCGATTTTTCCTACTTGGATGAAACCCTTTAGAGGAGCATCAATAGTGTATTGATCTTCAATCTACGGCTCCTTTACATTAAGACGAGAAAATGTTAGAAACGTAAATAGAGGTTTTGATAGATTCGTCTTATTAAATTTGTTACTACCATTGAACTTATTTACATATTATTTACAATCATGAATGCATTTTAGGGGATATCAAGCTTTGTTAAAAGTGTCCTTATGTAAAAGCCTCATGATAATATAGTTTTTTACACAACTTTTTCGCGATGAAAGACTCAACACACAAAGATTGTTCAAGTTAAAGCCATGGCATTCTTATATAATTGTAAACAACTTCTTAAGGAAATCTAGGTTCGTGATCAGTTGATTAAAAGTGTACAGATATGAAAAACAAAAGGGAAATATAAACGAATAATCCAGTTTTGCTTTACACTTGTATTCATTAACGAAAAAAGACAGAATAATAAAAATACGATTTGACATCATAGTCAAACATATATTAAAAATTTTAAAATCAACTCAATATTTCATGATAATATTCTATAAAAAGCAAATAAACAAACCTTTTAACAGAAACATTCATAAAGGATATAGTTACGATACTATTGTCAGGTCATTAAATTGGCATAATTTGGTATTAATATTGTTTCACTCATGGGATCTTAAGATCGGAAATAAACACATGTATTTATTCTGAAACCAGTGAATAGAATGCTACGGATTGTTTTCCTCTCATTTATTTGATGATGATATGATACTAAACGGAAGGTATTGTGCATCATTTAAATATGTCTAACCCCGCTGCATTATTGTGTGTGTCCAACATCAGGTGTCGACGGCTTTTGATAATACTGTAGGATTTTTATATTTATGTCATTATAGAAGTGGATGTTTTGAAGATTAATGTGACGTCTATTTTCACTGAACTAGTTCACATATTTGTTTAGGGGTCAGCTGAAGCCCAACTCTGGGTGCGGGATTTTATCACTGTGTTAGAACTCATTGATGGCATTGAACTGTTTTCTGCTCTTTGGTCGGGTTGTTGTCTCTTTGACACATTCCCCATTTCCGTTCCCAATTTTTGCTTTTTGACTGACAGATGCTCCTATGCAGAAAAGAACTTTTCATACACTACCACTTATCTTCTACGTGTGCCAATCCTCGGTAAATATTTTTTTTATCATACTATTAAGAGTGAAGTAGGAAAATTTAATGACTTTAAATCTCTCATAGTTACGTCAATTCTAATCCAAATACTGCAGAGAGTTTTAACGAAGTAAGATATGCAACAAGAGTAATTATAAGTTAGAATTTGGATAAATGATATAGTTTCTGTGAAGTAACAAACACAATTTCTCAAATTGCAATTATGGTGGTCTTTAAATTCATCAAATGACTACAAATTAAAGAATATTTTGCGTAAGGAAAAGAGAACCAAACTTTAAATATAACCAGCAATTTCAAATTTGAAACACATCAAATCGAATTATTTTTTTCGATCCCTCCCGAAACGAGAACATATATATTTTCCTTAACAAATACAGGCAAACTAGCACTATGCATTATTCGTTTTAGATTAAGAATGAAAAAATAATAACAACAAACTCATAAGGCATAAAATAAATATGCAACTGTAAGACCCATTTGAAGGTGATTATCTACAATTAACTATACTTTTACAAATAACATACTGATAATATGATGTTTCTATGTCTTAATTTATGTTTCCTCTGTCCTTAATGTTTTATATAGATATTTTGATTTCTTAATAAATTTAAACATCAAACTAAATGTACCTGCATTAAACTTATAAATCGTATATTGTAAGTGAAGCTTTATGTATATTAGTAACTTTACTTGATGAACCTATAGGTTCTCGGTTTATACTTTGATTCAATATACGTCTTCTATTTTCACTTTGATTCGCTTTAAGTAAATGTAACGCAGTTTATATTTAATATCTTTTTCTCTTTCACATGAATGAAACCTTGTAGAGGAGCGTCCATAGTGCATCGATCGAACTACTCGTTTTTTCGTCTTTAATATTTGACTTATTTTCACAAACAAATCGCAGCAATCATTATGCCTTCTTAAATATACCACTCTTATAAATTAAGATTGAAAAATGTCAGCAACTCAAATAGATATTTTTATAACTTCGTCTTATTAAATTTGTTACTAGGTCATAGATCTTATTTACATAATATTTACAATCATGAATTCATTTGAAGGATATTAAGCTTTGTAAAAAATGTCCTTATGTAAAAGCTTCAGGATGAGTATAGATTTTTACACAACTTTTTTGCGATTCAACGCACAAAGACGTTTCAAGTCAAAGCCATGTTTATTCTTATAAAAATGTTTATGACTTCTTAAGGTAAGCTATTCTCGCGATCTTTAGATTAAAATTGTAAAGATATGAAAAACAAGGAAAAATATAAACAAACATTCCAATTTTGCTTTATACTTGTATTCCTTACAGTCAAAACACAGAATAATGAAATATACGAATTTGTATCATAGTCAAACATGTTTTAAATAGGTTTATAATCAACTCAACATGTTTGCAGACAAATGATACGTTATGTTATTTCAAATCCCATCTTGTATGATTATATTCTAAACCAGCAGAAAATGTCGGCCTTCACCTCAAAAGCTAAACAGACTTATTCAGAGGGAATATAGCTACGATATTGTTATCAGGTCATTACATATGTCATATCTTGGTATAATTATCATTTCATTCATGTGGTCTTTGCATCGGAAACAAACACATTTATTCTAAAAACCTGTTATTGGCCTGATACGGGTTATGTCTTTCACATATACTTCATGATGGTATTATACTAAACCTCTAACGTGAGGGATTGTGCTTAATTTTTATAGATGAAAACATAATCTTTCTATTAGATTAGTTGAGGTCTGGAGCTGGCATGTCATTAAATGCAATAAGTCCTTTTTTAATTCATGTATATCTATCCGGATATCGGACGTTGACTCCTCTTAAACTGATTTTTTTTATCATTTGCTAGATGTAAAATGGGAGGGTTGAGATCTAACGAAGCATGTTTAACCCCAACGCATTTTTGCTTCTGTCCCAAGTCAGGTGCCTCTGAATTTTGTTAATCTTATAAGCTTTTTTTACTTTTTGTTCATTTAAACGTTTGAGAGTTAGAGGTACGCTTATTTTCACTGAACTAGTACACATTTTTGTTTTGTGGCTAGCCGTGTCTTGAAGACCCATTCTTTGCCTTTGATTGCACCTTGGTAAGATTGTTGTCTCTTTGGCACCTTCATCATTTCATTTCTTAATTTCATTATTAATACGGTTGTTAAATATTGTTCTGTCGGTCAAACACTTGTTTTGTTCCGTACAATACACACTGTCATTCAATTGTATATTTAAAAGCATCAAATCTTACAACGTTGTAAAATATTGTTCTGTCGGTACTATGACAAACTCGAATTCATTTTGGTTTTATGAAATTCGGTGGCTTAAAGGAAAGGATGGGGACCGATCAATCATTTGTTTTGTTCCGTACCATACACACTGTCATTCAATGGTATATTTAAAAGCATCACATCTTACAACGTTAAAAATTCATGGCAGTAGATATAGGAGTATGTGGCATGAGTGCCAATGAGAGCATTCTCCATCCTAATAACTATTTATAAAAGTTAATCTTCATAGTTCAAGGTACGGCCTTCAACACGAAGCCTTGGCTCACACCGAACAGCAAGCTATAAAGGGCCCTTAAATTACTTGTGTCAAACCATTCAAACGGGAAAACCAACGGTCTAATCTATACAAAACAGACACGTTTGAAGTTTTTTTCATTGTTTACACGTTGAAAAGACGCGGGTGCTGTTAGATAAAATTGGTTTGGTTGGTAGATCTGGTTGGTTAGTTGTTAAATATACAAATAGCTTCATGACTTGAATTTACTCCACCAGATTATCTTACATCCTTTGTTTACATGGTATAGACCCAAGACCATTGCTGATTAGTTATATATGTTTGATTTATTTCATTAGGTTTGTGTGTCACTTCCGCTTTGATGCAGGCTATTCATCTCATTTGGTATATAAAGGTGTTTACTATTAATTTAAGTCTGCATAACAAAAGATGGATATAATGTTGACACAACTGATTGAACTTTGTATAGAATCTGTTATGTAAATCAATTTGCTTTCTGACTGACATATGCTCCTATGCAGAAGAGATATTTTCACAGTGATACTTCTTTTACGTGTGCCAATCCTCAGTAAATATTTCTTTTTCATCATACTATTAAATTAAATGACCGGCAATCTCTAATCGTTACGTCAATTCTAATACAAATACTCGTGAGAGTTTTAACGAGGTAAGATATGCAGCAAGAGTAATCATAAGTAAGAATATTAGTTCGAATCTGAATAAATGCTATTATATATGTGAAATAAGAACATTATTTCCCAAATTGCAATTATCAATTACAAAAAGTACTGAATTTAAAAGATAACCAAACACGACAAATTTTGAACAAACTATTTCATGACCAACTCTCTCTCTCTCTCTCTCTCTCTCTCTCTCTCTCTCTCTCTCTCTCTCTCTCTCTCTCTCTCTCTCTCTCTCTCTCTCTCTCTCTCTCTCTCTCTCTCTCTCTCTCTCTCTCTCTCTCTCTCTATATATATATATATATAATACTATGACCTGATGAAACCTGCACAGCCGGTCGATTTTACTTGCTCCCAAAACTCCATAAAGAAGGGATTCCGGGAAGACCGATAGTATCTGCAAATGGCCATCCAACCGAAAAAATATCTGAATTCGTGGATTACCATCTCAGACCACATGTTAGAACAATGCCATCTTACATTCAAGATACTACAGATTATTTGAAGAAAATGGATTCATTAAACCCCTTACCAAACAACACAATTTTGGTATCGATGGATGTGTCTTCTTTGTACACAAATATTCCCAAAAATGAAGGAATAGTCGCTTGTGAACAGGTATGGAACAATCGTAAGGATAAACATCCCCCAACAGACTGTCTGGTTCAGTTGCTGAGACTAGTGCTTGAAAACAACAATTTTGTATTCAACGACCAGCACTACTTGCAGGTTGACGGTACCAGTAGCAGGTGGCAGTTAGGTCCGCTGCTGTATGCCCTGAGGTAATCGGTGCCCTGAGGTAATCATGGTAATGCGTCATTGATTAAATACGCACGAAAATATAGTTCTTATTTAGATAGATCTCTATACCAAATTTTATTGTGACCAAATACCAAAGATGTCAACAAACTTCCCAAATGATTTTATTATTTGTATTCACCGATCGTTCATTTCGTATGTACGTGTAGGGTGGGGATGGCTTGTAAAATTATAAACTTTTTTTTTTTTTTTTTTATAAAAGTTCAATTAATGATCTGAAGTATTCATTCATGACAGGGTTACCTGAGGTAACCCCAATTATAACAACAAATGCAACCATTAAACTCAAGTCAACTGGGGTAACTTTATATATAATCACATAAACAATACAAATCTATGAAGTCCTACATTCTAAATTAAGAAATTGTGTAATTAAATATAAATGTATACACTAGCAAAGTATGTACTAAAAATTCTTTCATAACAGGGTAACCTGCGGTAACGCAAACAATAACAGTAAATACAACCTATTTAACTCAAGTTAATTCAGATCACTTTTACATATACATCACATAAACAATATAATTTCAATGAATTCCTACATAACAAAAGAAGAAAGTGGTTTATTACAGCATAACTGCATATACATGTACTAGCAAAGTATCTACTAAGTATTTTGTTATGACAGGGTTACCTCAGGTAACCCATAAAATAGCAACAAGTATTATCCATTGATATCAAGTTAACTAAAGTCGCTTTTCCGATATATCACATAAACAATACCCATCTATGAAGTCCTATATTTAAAATAAAGAAATTGTTTGATTACAACATAAATGTTTACATTAGCAAACTATCTAAAAAGCATTCTTCATAACATGGGTACCTGAGGTAACCCCAGACATAATTACAAATATAACCCACATAACTGAAGTTAACTGAGGTCACCTTTACATGTGCATCACATAAACAATACAACTTTCATGAAGTCCTACATTTAAAATAAAGAAGATTGTTTATTACAATTAATGTAAACACTACCAAAGTGTCTACGAAGGATTCATTCATAACAGGGTTACCTCAGGTAACCATAACAATAATAACAAAGATAACCCATCTAACTCAAGTTAACTGAGGTCACCTTTATATATATACATCACATAAACAATACAACTTTCATGAAGTCCTACATTTGAAATAAAGAAGTTTGTTTATTACAATTAATGTAAACATTAGCAAAGTATCTACAAAGAATTCATTCATTACAGGGTTACCTCAGGTAACCATAACAATAACAACAAATACAAACCATATAACTCAAGTAAACTCAGGTATCACTTTTAAATATATATGCATCACATAAACCATACAAATCTATGAAGTCCTACATTTTTAAATTAAGAAATTGTGTAATTAAAATATAAATGTATACACTTACAAGGTATATACTAAAAATTCTTTCAGAGCAGGGTTACCTGAGGTAACCAATACAAATATAACAAAAACAACCTATTTAACTCAAGTTAATTCAGATCACCTTTACATATACATGTTCATCACATAAACAATATAATTTTTTTTAATGAATTCCTACATTAAAAATGGAGAAGTTGATTTATTACACCATAAATGGATATACTAGCAAAGTATCTACTAAATATTCTGCCATGACAGGTTACCTCAGGAAACCCATGAAATAGAAACAAGTATTATTCATTCATATCAAGTAAACTTAAGTCGCCTTTCAGAAATATCGCATAAACAATACAGATCTATGAAGTCCTACATTTAAAATAAAGAAATTGTCCGATTACAATATAAATGTTTACACTAGCAAACTATCTCAAAAGCATTCTTCATAACATGGGTACCTGAGCTAACCCCAGACATAATTACAAATATAACCCACTTAACTGAAGTAAACTGAGGTCACCTTTACATGTGCATCACATAAACAATACAACTTTCATGAAGTCCTACAGTTAAAATAAAGAAGTTTGTTTATTACAATTAATGTAAACACTAGCAAAGTTTCTACGAAGGATTCATTCATTACAGGGTTACCTCACGTAACCATAACAATAACAACAAAGATAACCCATCTAACTCAAGTTCACTGAGGTCACCTTTTAATATATATACATCACATAAACAATACAAATCTATGAAGTCCTACATTTCAAATAAAAAAATTGTGGAGTTACAATACAAAGCTATACACTAGCAAAGTATCTACTAAGAATTCTTTCATAGCAGGGTTACCTGAGGTAACTAATACAATAACAACAATACAACCTATTTAACTCAAGTTAATTCAAATCACCTTTACATATACATCACATAAAGAATATAACTTTAATGAATTCCTACATTTAAAAAGAAGAAGTTGGTTTATTACTCCATAAATGGATATACTAGCAAAGTATCTACTAAATATTCTGTCATGACAGGGTTACCTCAAGTAACCCATGAAATAGAAATAAGTATTATTCTTTCATATCAAGTTAACTTTAGTCGCCTTTCAGAAATATCACATAAACAATACACATCTATGAAGTCCTGCATTTAAAATAAAGAAATTGTCCGATTACAACATAAATGTTTACACTAGCAAACTATCTCAAAAGCATTCTTCATAACATGGGTACCTGAGGTAACCCCAGACATAATTACAAATATAACCCACTTAACTGAAGTTAACTGAGTTCACCTTTACATGTGCATCACATAAGCAATACAACTTTCATGAAGTCCTACATTTGAAATAAAGAAGTTTGTTTATTACAATTAATGTAAAGACTAGCAAAGTATCTAAGAAGAATTCATTCATTACAGGGTTACCTGAGAGACAGGGTTACCTCAGGTAACCTAATAATAACAACAAATACAACCCTTTTAACTCAAGTTTACTCAGGTAGCATATATCTATACATCGCATAAACAATACAAATTTATGAAGTTTTACATTTTAAATTAAGAAATTGTATAATTACAACATCAATGCATATAACAGCAAAGTGTCTACGAAGTATTCTTTCATAACAGGGTTACCTCAGGTAACCCCAAAAATAACAGTAAATATAATCAATTCAAATAAAGTTAACTTAAGTTGCCTTTCCTAAATATCATATAAACAATACACATCTATGAAGTTCAAATTTATATAAAAAAAAAAGTAAATCGTTTATTACAACTTAAATGTATATTCTGGAAAACTATCTACAAAGTATTCTTACATGACAGGATAACCTCGGATAACCATAACAATAACATCAAATAAAAAATACAAATCTATGAAGTCCTACATTTTTAAATTCAGAAATTGTGTGATTAAAATACAAATGTATACACAAGCATAGTATCTACTAATAATTTTTTCATAACAGGGATACCTGAGGTAACCCAAGCAATAACAGCAATTACAACCAATTTAACTCAAGTTAATTCCAATCACCTTTACATTTACATCACATAAACAATATAACTTCAATGAATTCCTACATTGAAAATGAAGAAGTTGTTTTTTTACACCATAAATACATATACTAACAAAGTATCTACTAAGTATTCTGTCATGACAGGGTTACCTCAGGTAACCCATAAAATAGCTACAGGTATAATCCATTTAAATCGAGTTAAGACAGATCGCATTTTCTAAATATCGCGTAAGCAATTTACATCTGTGAAGTCCTACATGTAAAATAAAGAAATTGTTTGATTACAACATAAATGTTTACACTAGCAAACTATCTAATAAGCATTCTTTCATAACAGGGGTACCTGAGGTAACCCCAAAAATAATTGCAAATATAACCCACTTAACTTAAGTTATTTGAGATCAACTTTACATATATACCCCATAAACAATATAACTTCAATGAAGTCCTACATTCAAAATAAATAAGTTTGTTTATTACAATTAATGTAAAGACTAGCAAAGTATCTACGAAGTATTCATTCATGACAGGGTTACCTCAGGTAACACCAATTATAACACCAAATACAACCCATTTAACTCAAGTGAACTCGTGTAACATTTACATATAATCGCATAAACAATACAAATCTATGAAGTCCTACATTTTAAATTAAGAAATTGTGTAATTACAGCATAAATGCATATACCAGCAAAGTATCTACGAAGTATTCTTTCATAACAGGATTACCTCAGGTAACCCAAAAAATAACAACAAATATAATCGATTCAAATCAAATTAACATAAGGTTGCAGTCTTGTTATTGACTACTCCATAGGCTCACATGCAAAACAGCTGATCTTAGAAAAAAATTCATGTTCATATCATCGATGTACCAAAGTGAAATTGTGATTTAATTGAAAAAAGGGGGTCTTGCCACGAAGAATAAAACGTTACGCAATCCTGAAGTCAACTCATTTTTTTCTACTTTCTGTTTGCTATTTTTACTAGATCTCACCACTTCAAGTAAACATGATATCCTTCCACTTTCCTGGAATGATATCCCCAAAAGATGCAAGATTTTTTAAAAAGTCTATATTTATGTTTCCATTCACCATAAACTTATAAACAAACAGAAAAAAATGAGTTCAGAAAAAAATTCAGTCTACTAAATTATCTGTAAATCTCATTTTTGTCTATCTTTATGAATAACCTGACCATGCACAGTAGTACAGTGGTTCCCTGAGGTAACATGACCATGTACAGTAGTGCAATGGTTCCCTGAGGAAACCTGACAATGCACAGTAGTACAATTGTTCCCTGAAGTAACCTGACCATGCAGAGTAGTACAATGATTCCCTGAGGTTACCTACCATGCACAGTAGTACAATGGTTCCCTAAAGAAACCTGACCATGCACAGAAGTGCAATGGTTCCCTGAGGTAACCTGACCATGCACAGTGGTACAAAGATTCCTTGAGGTAAACTCACAATACACAACAGTACAATGGTTTCCTGAGGTACCATGACCATGCATAGTAGAACAACGTTTCCCTGAGGTGACTTGAACATGCACAATAGTACAATGGTTCCCTGAGGTTACCTGATAATGACCAGTTGTATAGTGGTTACCTGGTGTAACATGACCATGCACAGTAGTACAATGATTCCCTGAGGTTACCTACCATGCACAGTAGTACAATGGTTCACTTAAGAAACCTGATCATACACAGTACAATGGTTCCCTGCAGATTAGTATAATGGTTCCCTGGGGTTGCCTGACCATGCCCAGTTTTACAGTGGTTCCCTGAGGTAAACTGACCATGCACAGTAGTACACTGGTTCCCTGAGGTAACCTGACCATACACAGTAGTACAATGGTTCCCTGAGGTAACCTGACCATGCACAGTAGTTCAATGGTTCCCTAAGGTAACCTTAAAATACACAGCGGTACAATGATTCCCTGAGGGACCATGACCATGCACAGTAGAACAATGATTCCCTGAGGAGACTTGACCATGCACAAGAGTACAAAGGTTCCCTGCACAGTAGTACAATGTTTTCCTGAGGTTATCTGACCATGCCCAGTTGTACAGTGGTTCCCTGAGGTAACATGACAATGCACAGTAGTACAATGGTTCCCTGAGGTAACCTGACCATACACAGTAGTACAGTGGTTCCCTGAGGTAACCTGTCCATCCACAGTAGTACAGTGGTTCCCTGAGGTAACATGACCATGTACAGTAGTGCAATGGTTCCCCGAAGAAACCTGACAATGCACAGTAGTACAATGGTTCCCTGAGGTAACCTGACCATGCACAGTAGTACAATGGATCCCTGAGGTAACCAGACCATGCACAGTAGAACAGTGGTTCCTTGAAGTTACCCGATCATGCACAGTAGTACCATGGTTCCCTGAGGTAACATTACCATGCACAGTAGTACAATGATTCCTTGAGGTAAACTCACAATACACAACAGTACAATGGTTCCCTGAGGTACCATGACCATGCATAGTAGAACAACGTTTCCCTGAGGAGACTTGAACATGCACAATAGTACAATGGTTCCCTGAGGTTACCTGACAATGACCAGTTGTATAGTGGTTACCTGGTGTAACATGACCATGCACAGTAGTACAATGATTCCCTGAGGTTACCTACCATGCACAGTAGTACAATGGTTCACTTAAGAAACCTGATCATACACAGTACAATGGTTCCCTGCAGATTAGTATAATGGTTCCCTGGGGTTACCTGACCATGCACAGTTTTACAGTGGTTCCCTGAGGTAACCTGACCATGCACATTAGTAAACTGGTTCCCTGAGGTAACCTGACCATACACAGTAGTACAATGGTTCCCTGAGGTAACCTTACCATGCACAGTAGTTCAATGGTTCCCTGAGGTAACCTTAAAATACACAGCGGTACAATGATTCCATGAGGGACCATGACCATGCACAGTAGAACAATGATTCCCTGAGGAGACTTGACCATGCACAAGAGTACAAAGGTTCCCTGCACAGTAGTACAATGTTTACCTGAGGTTATCTGACCATGCCCACTTGTACAGTGGTTCCCTGAGGTAACATGACAATGCACAGAAGTACAATGGTTCCCTGAGGTAACCTGACCATACACAGTAGTACAGTGGTTCCCTGAGGTAACCTGTCCATCCACAGTAGTACAGTGGTTCCCTGAGGTAACATGACCATGTACAGTAGTGCAATGGTTCCCCGAAGAAACCTGACAATGCACAGTAGTACAATGGTTCCCTGAGGTAACCTGACCATGCACAGTAGTACAATGGATTCATGAGGTAACCAGACCATGCACAGTAGAACAGTGGTTCCTTGAAGTTACCCGATCATGCACAGTAGTACCATGGTTCCCTGAGGTAACCTTACCATGCACAGTAGTACAGTGGTTCCCTGGGGTAACCTGGTCATGTATAGTAATTTACAGATGACCTGAGGTAACCTTGTCATGTACAGTAATTTAAAGATGACCTGAGGTAACCTGGTCATGTACAGTAATTTACAGATGACCTGAGGTAGCCTGTCCGTGAAAAAAAAGAACATAGATGTAATCTGGACTGACTAAGCTGACATAGGGAGTTATGAACATTCAATTGTGGTAACCTGAGGTTTGTAGAAAATTAGCGTTTTGCAAAGTTTATCTGTGGTAACATGCAGCTGGTACAATGACCATGAAGTTGTGACCTTAGGTTACCTCAACATATTCTTATATACAGAGGTATTCTGAGGTTACATATTTATATACAGTAGTTAAGAAATGACATTAGTTAACATGTGCACTTGGCCATGTATAGAAATGCAGAAGTGCCCTGAGGAAAACTAAAAAAATAGTGTTTTGTAAAGTTTATACAAAGTGTGGTAATACAAGTATGTGCAGTAATACAGAGTAACCTCACCATGTACAGCAATACAGAGGTAATATTAGGTAACCTCACAATGTTCAATCATACAGAGGTGACCTGAGGTAACCTCACCATGTGAGCAATCATAGATATGATCTGAGATACAGGAAATACACAGTAATTTAGAGATGACCTAAGGTTATCTGACCATGTACAAAAGTCCACTGGAGATGTGAGATTTTCCCTTGAAAATATCCAACATCTCTCAAATAAGATTGATAAAGACAATTAACATTTTAAAAAAGCAGTTATATACTATATAACCTGTGCTTGTAACTACGTTACTTTCAAAGTAATGTCAAATGAAAAAAAAAATAGATTACTGTTCGTACTACAATGTTTCTCTTTTTTAATACTGGTGAATAAAATCCTTACAGTGTGTACTGGCTGGTCATCATCGCGTATGATACGATTTTGATACTCATACACAGTTAATGAATATTATGCATGAATATAGATAAGATCAGCACGTGTAGCCATAGACTGAGAGTTGTAGATTTGTAGTGTAAATATATAGATGCCGTTTATAGAATACAAAATTAGATCAGAAACATAGTATTTAAAATTGAGAAAGGAAATGGTGAATATGTCAAAGCGACAACCACCCGACCATAGAGCAGACAACAGCCGAAGGCAACCAAAGGGTCTCCAATGTAGCGAGAATTCCCGCAGCTGTAGGTGTCCTTAAGCTGGCCCCTAAAAATATGCATAATAGTTCAGTGATAATGGACGTCATACTAAACTCCGAATTATAGACAAGAAACTAAAATTTAAAATCATACAAGCCTAACAAAGGCCAGAGGCTCCTGAGTTGGGACATGCGCAAAATTGCGGCGGGGTTAAACATGTTTATGAGATCTCAACCCCCCCTATACATCTAGCCAGTGTAGAAAAGTAAAAGCATAACAATACGCACATTATAATTCAGTTCAAGAGAAGTCCGAGTCCGATGTCAAAAGATGTAACAAAAGAACATAAATAAAATGACAATAGTACATAAATAACAACAGACCACTAGCAGTTAACTTACATGCCAGCTCCTGACCTCAATTAAACTGATTGAAAGATTATGTGTTCATCATATGAATATCAGGCACAATCCTTCCCGTTAGGGGTTTAGTATCATACTATCATAAAATATATGATAAGAACATAACCCGTGTCATGCCAACAACTGTTTTTTAGAAATAGATGTGTTTAGTTCCGATTCAAAGACTCTATCAGTGAATCAATATTAAAGCCAAAATATGCAATCTTTAATGACCTGACAACAGTATCGTAACTATATCCCTTTTTAATAAGTCTATTTAAAGGTTTTGTTAGTTTCTGAGGAGAATACTGACACTTTTGTTCTTTATTTAGAATACTTCCATAAAAAATTGGATGTGAAATACCCGAACGTATAAGATGTCTGCATGTTGAGTTATATTTACGAATTATTTCCTTATACTGATGATAAAATTTAGTAAATGTTTTCACCAGTTTGTGATATCGAAAACCCTGGTGTAATAATTTTTTAGTAATACATAAATTTCTCTCGCTAAAATCTAATACGTTGTTACATACACGAGAGAATCGTACAAGTTGAGATATATAAACACCATATTAAGATGATGACAAGGGAACTTCACCATCTACAAATGGATAATTTACAATAGGAAATGAAAAAACATCTCTCTTATCAACAATTTTTGTATTAATCTTCCCGTTTATGATATAGATATCAAGATCGAGGAAAGGGCAGTGGTCATTGTTATCATTAGTTTTAATTAAAGTAAGTTTTACAGGATAAATTTCTTTAGTATACATACGGAAGTCGTTATTATTGAGAGCCAATATATCATCCAAATATCTAAAAGTATTGTTGAATTTTTGTACCAAATATTGTTTAGATGGGTCTTTGCTAATTTAAGTCATAAATTGTAACTCATAACAATACAAAACAGGTCCGCAATAATTGGTTCACAGTTAGTCCCCATTGGAATTCCAATAACTTGACGATGTACGGAATCTCTAAAAATAACAAAAATGTTATCAAATAAAAATTCAAGCGCATAAATAGTATCAAAGCATGTCCAATTGACATAGTTCTTTTGTTTATTGCTACTAAAAAATGATCGCAAAGAGTTTGAACATATGTACTCGCATTCCGACTTTTTAAATGCCCAGTTAATTAGGGATGTGATTTTTTTCTCAATAAGAATATGAGGCAAAGTGGTATATAGGGTAGAAAAATCAAAACTTTGAACAGATCTAAAATCACCAATATATGCATGCAATTTATCAAGTACTTCCAACGAGTTTTTGACACTCCAAAAGTAATTAATTCCACTATTTTCAAAGGCCTTATTTGAACAATTTATTATCAGGTTTTTTATTGTACCAAGTGTACTAGTAAGTAAAACAGACAATTTAGTAGTTGAAAAATGGACAGTGGCGGGTCCAGGGGTGTTCTGGGTATAGGAACCCTTTTTTTTGGAGATCAATGCATTTAAATGGAAACATATAGTTGGAACCCCCTTCTTGTGTCCTGGATTGGGAACCCCCTTTTTTTTAAATGGATGGATCCGCCGCCGCCCCTCATGCAGTCGGACAAGATGGACTGATTTTCATTAACCTATCTATTAAATGTTATCGTTTTCTACTTATGTTACTTTAAAAGAAGTAACCAAAATCAATATATGCGTAATCTGTCCATATGTAAGTGTCATATATTACCAAACACAATGATAGTCAAAGTTTCAACAGGACATTCACGAAACTTAGGCAGCAATCATTTCATTTTCAGGGGGGGGGGGGCTATGTTTTTTTTAAAGTTTGTTTCTAATTGTTCTGCCACTATATGTAATGCTAAAATTGAAATGAAAGAAAAAAATGTTTTCGACCTGTCTCCAAAATATTGTCTTTCGCCGAAGAAAAAAAATCCATACCCCGCCCACGATAATCAAATGTTTGCTGCCTTATGCATTTGTGGATAACTTTTATTCTTTAATAGTTAGTTTAAATAATTATATATACATTTATTTACATAAGTCTCTATGAAACCAGTTTTTAGGTCATTTTTTAGTAGCAATAAACAACAAAACTATGTTAATTGGACATGCTTTGATACTATATATGCCCTTGAATTTTTACTAGATAACATTTTTGTTCGCTTTGGGGATTCCGTATATCGTCAGATTATCGGAATTCCAATGGGGACTAACTGTGCACCACTTATTGCGGACCTGTTTTTGTATTGTTATGAGTTACAATTTATGACAAAAATAAGCAAAGACCCATCGAAACAACATCTGATAAACAAATTTAATAATACTTTTAGACATTTGGATGATATTTTGGCTCTCAATAATGACGACTTCAGTATGTATATTAATGAAATTTATCCTGTTGAACTTACTTTAAATAAAGCTAATACTAACAATGACCACTGCCCTTTTCTCGATCTTGATATCTATATCACTAATGGTAAGCTGAATACTAAAATTTATGATAAAAGGGATGATTTTTCATTTCCTATCGTTAATTATCCGTTTTTAGATGGTGACGTTCCCTTGTCACCATCTTACGGTGTTTATATATCTCAACTTGTACGATTCGCTCGTGTATGTAACAATGGTTTAGATTTTAACGAGAGAAATTTATGTATTACTGAAAAATTATTACACCAGGGTTTTCGATATCACAAACTAGTCAAAACATTTACTAAATTTTATCATCGGTATAAAGACATCATTCGTAAATATAGCTCAACATGCAGACTTCTAATACGTTCAGGTATTTCACATCCAATTTTTTATGGAAATATTCTTTATAAAGCACAAAGGTGTCAGTATTCACCTCAGAAACTTACAAAACCTTTGAATAGACTTATTAAGAAGGGATATAATTACGATACTGTTGTCAAGTCATTAGGGATTGCATATTTTGGCGTTAATATTGAGTCACTGATAAGGTCTTTGCATCGGAACTAAACACATTTATTCTAAAAACAGTTGTTGGCATGACACGGGTTATGTTCTTCTCATATATGTTATGATGGTATGATACTAAACTCCTTACGGGAAGGATTGTGCCTGATGTTCATATGATGAAATCATAATCTTTCAGTCAGTTTAATTGAAGTCTGGAGCTGGCATGTCAGTTAACTGCTAGTAGTCTGTTGTTATTTATGTATTATTGTCATTTTGTTTATTTTCTTTGGTTACATCTTCTGACATCAGACTCGAACGTCTCTTGAACTGAATTTTAATGTGCGTATTGTTATGCGTTTACTTTTCTACATTGGTCAGAGGTATAGGGGGAGGGTTGAAATCTCACAAACATGTTTAACCCCGCCGCATTTTTGCGCCTGTCCCAAGTCAGGAGCCTTTGGCCTTTGTTAGTCTTGCATTATTTTAATTTTAGTTTCTTGTGTACAATTTGGAAATAAGTATGGCGTTCATTATCACTGGACTAGTATATATTTGTTTAGGGGCCAGCTGAAGGACGCCTCCGGGTGCGGGAATTTCTCGCTACATTGAAGACCTGTTGGTGACCCTCTGCTGTTGTTTTTTATTTGGTCGGGTTGTTGTCTCTTTGACACATTCTCCATTTCCATTCTCAATTTTATTTGAGAACTATTATTATAAAAGTTTAAATCGCCATTCAAAAAGTGTTTTCTTTTTAATTATTTTAAGTCATTTACGTTTCACTAAATAAAAATCTGTTCACGTTGCACTGATCACAAATAAACCAAATATTTGGATTTTTTTCGTGAATTATTTGTCGTAACTTATTGTAAAAAATTGTATGTGTTCCTGTTTTCTCCTATTTTTCGCACATATACTGTCAGTCGAAATAGAAAGTACAATGATGTATTTTTAGTTTATTCTATTTTTAGATCATGTTATTACTACGCATATGGGCACTATTGCCACGATTACCTGAGGGCACCGATTACCTCAGGGCATACAGCAGCGGACCTAACTGCCATCTGCGTACCAGTATGGGAACCAAAATGGCACCTTCTTTTGCCAACATTTTCATGGGGAGTCTCGAAGAACGCATCCTTTCGAATGTACCATACAAACCCTTGTCTTGGCTCCGTTATATTGATGACATCGACATCAAATGGAACGAAACTGCAGAACGCCTGCAAGAATTTCTCGATTTCTGTAACAACTTTCATCAATCGATCAAGTTCACATCTGAAGTTTCAAATGAGAAAATTGCGTTTCTCGACACCACCATAACTTTAGAAAACGGAGTCATGACAACAGACCTTCACACCAAAAAAACTGATAAACACCAATTTCTCTCTCCGAAGAGTTGTCACCCGAAACACTGCTCCCGGAGCATTCCGTACAGCCAAGCCATCAGGTTAAAACGGATTTGTTCATCGGAATCAAAGTTAAACCATCGTTTAGGGCAACTCAGACAGCAACTCAAATCAAGAGGTTATAAGAACAAAAGTATTTCAGAAGCTTTCGGAAAAGCAAACGAAAAAGAACGAACAAACCTACTTGAATACAAAGAAAAGACGGCCCAGACAAATAAAATCCCGTTTGTTGTTAGCTTTCATCCTCATCTGACAAATATTTCATCAATTGTCCACAAACACTGGCGTCTTATTGAAAATGATCCTTCCTTAAGCGAGATTTTTCCATCACCTCCCGTTATGGCTTACCGCAGACCAAAAAACCTCAAAGATATTCTAGTATCATCCAAAGTATCTAAACGGGAGATATCAACAATCGGAGGTTATAAACAATGCGGAAGGGGCAATTGTAAGTGCTGCAAAGTCGCCAATATAGAAACCCAGTTCATCAGCACAGTCACAAAGAAAAATTACAACATATTTATAACATCAAATTGCAAAACGCAAAATTGCATTTATGTTCTAACGTGTGGAACTTGCAAATTACAATATGTTGGTGAAACAGAAACCCCATTTAACATCCGACTAAATAACCATCGGTCATTTTATACAAAAGAAAGGAACTGCCCAATTACAAGACACCTTTTAAGAGCAGGACATGATTTTGAAAACATCACATTTCAAATCATTGAGAAAAATCAAAATTGGGATACACAAGGAAGACAAAAAAGTAAGAGATTTTGGATGCACCAGTTACGAACTCTTGAACCTGATGGACTCAATGAGAGAGACGAAAAAAGATTTCAAAGCAAATCAAAACCATAGTTATCTTGAAATCATACAAATTAATTTATAAAAATTCATACAATTAATCGAACATCTATAAATGTGTTAAACTTTTATTCCAACTTCATGTAGTTGTAGCTACAAACATATTTTATGACCGAATTAATATGTTACACCCATCCCTCAAATCTTGTATAGATTAAGCTACAAAAATATTTTTCTGTCATGCATCCGATTTCACCTTGAGAGATGCACACGCCTGATGAAGCTAATTTGTTTAGCGAAATATTGCGTATTTCTATTTAACATCTAATAGAACTTTTTAATGTATCAATTAGTGTGTTTTAGTTATATTCTTAGACATTTATATAATTTTAATTCAGTAACTGTATCAGTTTATTTTCACAAACTGATCCACGCTTAATTAGATTGAATGTTGATTGTTGCTATTTTTAGACATTATATATATAATACTATGCATACAGATTATTTTGATTCAGTCCGAAACCAAACTGAAACACAAAAACCTAACGTCTAAGAGAAAATATTGCTCGTTAACCAACGGCAGACAAACTGGTACTATGATTGTTAGTTTCGCAGACTTATTTACTGGCCTAACATTATTTCAATTTAATTTCAAATGAAATAACCTTATTCCTTAAGATCACGACTTTATGTATAATTCTGAAAAATTATATAATCTCCATTAAACTGATTGATCTTTACTCGTTTCAATAATTTATGAACATTTATAATCTTCAGGAAAAACCGAGAGCATAATATTAATAAATGTAAAAGATTAGATAAATAAGATGATTAACAAAAATATGCAGTTTGCATAAAAACAAGGAATGGGTGACTATGGTTACATAGATTATTGTCTTCAAATTGACATACCTATGTGAAAATAAATATGTTAATACATTACTCTAAAAATAATTTAAGCTGATGTCAGTGTTATGTACTGTTAAATATCCGCTTTAATAATATCATAATTTATCACATTGATGATCAATAAAACAACTTAATTAACAACGCGTGAAATTGAAGTTACACTATGTTTGAGGGCTAAACGTTGAATAATCATTACCTCACTGTCCTGTTTTTATGATAATATCACATTGTCTTATAACCAATTATGTTTTATACTTATGAAAAATTATTTTATGCATTTTTATGTTTATATAGTATCAAATGCGATCACATTGATAGGTCTGAAATGTCAGCTTTTTTTTATTTTTTACAAATAATATTTCGTATAAGTCCAGACGTGAAAGGAGTAGGTCCAGTTAGGACCGATTTTGGCCTCAAATTTCAGGTTCTTCTGACGAACAATTTTTGACACTTTTTAAACACTTAAGTGTCTCTTTCAGTTGACTCTATTAGTTTATGTGATAGATTTTAACTGATTTACTAATAAAAAACGCTCCGATAAAAGCTTAAATATGAAAAATCTATCAAATATGCAAAAAAAAAAAACCACTTTTCAAATGTTTTTTTGTCAAAAATGAAAGTGGCCTCAACCGTGTTCATCCTCAACCTTTACATATGTTATGTATTATCATCAAATACAACTTACATTTCAATATAAAGAATGAACACAAATGCGGCCACTTTCATTTAAGACGGAAACCGTCTAAAATTTAACTAAATTGCTAAAATTTTCAGTAATTGAGCATGACTTAATGATGCTACATGTAGCACCATATATGTGTGCATTGAATTGTCAAAAACAGCCTATATTTATGAAGCAGTAGCATTCTACTTTCCAATAAATAACTGAAAGTTTACATTTTAACAATTTTGTAAAACCGCTATATTTTGGAGCCAAAAAAGAGTCTTAATAGATCTACTCTTTCCGTTGCTAGACTTAAATCAACAAGTAGTAATAATTCAGTGCATTCTTTATTTAGGCCTTTTTATCTTTTTAGCAAATATCGTAAACATTTTAAGTCTGTTATTTATGACGAGTTTATATAGGTCTGCACGTGTAAGTCGTTTTTATTTTGCGCTGCACTTGCTAGAATACATAAGTAAGCTTTATTTAACACAATGAATGTGATTTAAATTACTAAACATCCTGACAATTTCTTTATTGGATGTGATTAAAGTTTTCATAGGAGTGTTAGACATTTCAAGTGCGGTAATTTAAGCACTTTCTTCTGACAATATTCCGTTTCTGATTCTGATAAATAGCATTTTTAAATCGCAGACCAACACATACAGATGGTTTGAAAATTTGCTAACAAATGGCGACCAATATCTTCATTTTGGGCAAGAACAATGAAATAACAATATGTGATACTGTAATATTGTTTCAGATTATTTAGTCACTACTGATATTATTATATTATATTCATTAATGATAATAAACACTTATTTGATTGTCTTAAAAGTGAGTGAGTAGCTCTAGGCTGGCTTCAAGTAAAACATCTTACCACTATGAACTAAAATAACGAAACAGTATATAAGTATTTTGACTACTGATTTTTTTTGGTAAGTTTTCAAATCCTCCCGTGTTGACCAATAACATGACTATCTAACAAATCCTTGTTCATGTTTTATTTCAACTCTACACACAGCAATTTGTATGACAATTTTCCGATAACAAGCAAAGACCCTTAAAACACCCAGAAAATTAAAAAAAAGAAACTAGTCAGAAATCATTAATTAAAAAAGCGGAGCAGTTACTAGTTTTAAAAATAAATTATATCGAGTTTATTTTGCGACAACTGATTGCAATACCCTTTAAATTGCATTGTTTGCCTTCAATACATAGTCAGTATTTCTATTTGAATATGCTGTGTTGGTTTTTCTTTTCTTTGAAAGACTTTTAAAAATCATAGTATGAAGATGAAATTTGTAGTCACATGTTTCTCATTTTCATAATCTTTTTAACCCCTATCTCTAAATATTAACCTCTTCTGACATAAAATCTTCTTTTCGTAGTAGACAAAACTCACAATTTCAAAGCGAGATTAACTTGTCCAAATTATATTAACATTAAACATTGATGATTCGCACCAAAATACACTTCTCTTGCACTGAAACATCTCAAATTTCATTGTGATAAAAATGCTGTTGCACCAAAGTCCAATACATTGAACTACAAATGTCTAATAAAATGTAATAGAAGCAGTAAATTTTAACTTGAAATTGGCTATAATAAATGTTTCTTTCCAGCTTAAAAATGAATAAATAAAAGCCAAAAGAAGGTTTACAATACCATTCATAAGAAGCAATTTACATGTTTCCCGACAATTTTCTCGTCAATTTGGCATCGCAGAATCGAATTTGAAATCGTGTAAGGACAAATGACTTGTTATCGAAGGGAAAAAACAAAAGCACAAATAATATAAATAAAGGCAAAAGTAGTATACTGCTGTTCAAAATTCATAAATTGATAATATTATTCAGTCTACTAGTTTTCATGCTGTTAGGCTACCGGACTGGTAGAATCCTCGGGGCCAGATTGTCCACCAGCAGAGATTCCGGTCCGGTGGTGATAAATAAAGGCAAAAGTAGTATACCGCTGTTCAAAATTCATAAATTGATAATATTATTCAGTCTACTAGTTTTCATGCTGTTAGGCTACCGGACTGGTATAATACTCGGGGACAAATTGTCCACCACAAGAGATTCTGGTCCGGTGGTGATAAATAAAGGCAAAAGTAGTATACTGCTGTTCGAAATTCATAAATTGATAATATTATTCAGTCTACTAGTTTTCATGCTGTTAGGCTACCGAACTGATAGAATCCCGTTTTTGTGATAATATTACCTCTTCTTTTAACAAATTATGTTTTAAAATTATGAAGGATTATTGAATGCATTTTCATGTTGATATAATATCTTCTTTGTGTTCAACCCAAACATTTCCATCTCATGTTTTTTTTTATTGGAAACTTAATGTTAATGTTGGCTCAAATGCGATCATATTGATAGTTCTGAAATGTCAGGTTTTTATATTTTATATTAAGTCCAGACGTGAAATTTGCGTTGCTAGAATTAAATCAACAAGTAGTAATCATTCAGTGTATACTTTATGTAGGCTTTTTATCTCTTTATTCCAGCGTCACTGTTGAAGGAACGCGCACCTATCGTAAACATTTTAAGTCTTGTATCTATGATGATTTTATATATGTCTGCTCGTATTAAGTCGGTTTTATTTGGTGCTTTCTATGGTACATAAGTAAGCATATTAAAAACAGGAAATTTGATTTAGATAACTGAACATCCTAACAATTTCTTTATTGGGTGTGGTTAAAGTGTTCAAAGGAGTGTTAGACATTTCAAATGCGATAATTTAAGCACTTTCTTCTGACAATCTGCTGTTTCAGATTCGGATAAATAGTATTTTTAAATCGTAGACCAACACAAACAGATGGTTTGAAAAAACAAATGGCGACCAATATTTTCATTTTGGGCAAGAATAATGAAATAACCATAGCTGATACTACGTACACAATGTTGGTTTAGATTATTTAGTCACTGCTGTTATTATTATATTATATTCATTAATAATAATAAACACCTATTTGATTGTCTTAAAAGTGAGTGAGTAGCTCTATCTAGTCAGGCTTCAAGTAAAACATCTGACCACTATGAACCCAAATAATGAAACAATATGTAAGTAATTTGACTACTGTTTTTTTTGTAAATTATCAAATCTTTCCGGGTTGACCAATGACTATCTAACAAATCCTTTAAAATGTGTTATTTCAACCCTATAAACAGCACAGTTTGTATGACAATTTTCCGACAACAAGCAAAGATTCAAAAAAAAAGAAAATTTAGAAATGGAAACTAGTCAGATATAATTAATTAAAAAAGCGGAGCAATTACAAGTTTTACAAATAATTCATATCTAGTTTACTATGCGACACCTGATTGCAATACCCAATAAAACTCATTGTGTGCCGTCAATACACATTCAGTATGTCTATTTGAACATGCTGCGTTGTTTTTTTCTTTTCTTCGAAAGACTTCTTTTCGTAGTAGACAAAACTCACAATTTCAAAGCGAGATTTACTTGTCCAAATCATATAAACAATAAACATTGGTGGTTCGTACCAAAATATCTTCTCTTGCACTGCAACACCTCAAATTTCATTGTGATTAAAATGCTGTTGCACCAAAGTCCAAAACATTGAATTACAAATGTCTAATAAAATGTAATAGAAGTAGTAAATTTTTATTTGCGTTTTACTATAAATATTTCTTTTCAGCTTAAAAATGAATAAAGAGAAGCCAACAGAAAGTTTACCATACCATTCATTAGAAGCAATTTACATGTTTCCCGACAATTTTCTCGTCAATTTGGCATCGCAGAATCGAATTTGAAATCATGTAAGGACAAATGACTTGTTATCGAAGGGAAAAAACAAAAGCACAAATAATATAAATAAAGGCAAAAGTAGTATACTGCTGTTCAAAATTCATAAATTGATAATATTATTCAGTCTACTAGTTTTCATGCTGTTAGGCTACCGGACTGGTAGAATCCTCGGGGCCAGATTGTCCACCAGCAGAGATTCCGGTCCGGTGGTGATAAATAAAGGCAAAAGTAGTATACCGCTGTTCAAAATTCATAAATTGATAAAATTATTCAGTCTACTAGTTTTCATGCTGTTAGGCTACCGGACTGGTATAATACTCGGGGACAAATTGTCCACCACAAGAGATTCCGGTCCGGTGGTGATAAATAAAGGCAAAAGTAGTATACTGCTGTTCGAAATTCATAAATTGATAATATTATTCAGTCTACTAGTTTTCATGCTGTTAGGCTACCGAACTGATAGAATCCCGTTTTTGTGATAATATTACCTCTTCTTTTAACAAATTATGTTTTAAAATTATGAAGGATTATTGAATGCATTTTCATGTTGATATAATATCTTCTTTGTGTTCAACCCAAACATTTCCGTCTCATGTTTTTTTTTATTGGAAACTTAATGTTAATGTTGGCTCAAATGCGATCACATTGATAGTTCTGAAATGTCAGGTTTTTATATTTTATATTAAGTCCAGACGTGAAATTTGCGTTGCTAGAATTAAATCAACAAGTAGTAATCATTCAGTGTATACTTTATGTAGGCTTTTTATCTCTTTATTCCAGCGTCACTGTTGAAGGAACGCGCACCTATCGTAAACAATTTAAGTCTTGTATCTATGATGATTTTATATATGTCTGCTCGTATTAAGTCGGTTTTATTTGGTGCTTTCTATGGTACATAAGTAAGCATATTAAAAACAGGAAATTTGATTTAGATAACTGAACATCCTAACAATTTCTTTATTGGGTGTGGTTAAAGTGTTCAAAGGAGTGTTAGACATTTCAAATGCGATAATTTAATCACTTTCTTCTGACAATCTGCTGTTTCAGATTCGGATAAATAGTATTTTTAAATCGTAGACCAACACAAACAGATGGTTTGAAAAAACAAATGGCGACCAATATTTTCATTTTGGGCAAGAATAATGAAATAACCATAGCTGATACTACGTATACAATGTTGGTTTAGATTATTTAGTCACTGCTGTTATTATTATATTATATTCATTAATAATAATAAACACCTATTTGATTGTCTTAAAAGTGAGTGAGTAGCTCTATCTAGTCAGGCTTCAAGTAAAACATCTGACCACTATGAACCCAAATAATGAAACAATATGTAAGTAATTTGACTACTGTTTTTTTTGTAAATTATCAAATCTTTCCGGGTTGACCAATGACTATCTAACAAATCCTTTAAAATGTGTTATTTCAACCCTATAAACAGCACAGTTTGTATGACAATTTTCCGACAACAAGCAAAGATTCTTAAAAAAAAGAAAATTTAGAAATGGAAACTAGTCAGATATAATTAATTAAAAAAGCGGAGCAATTACAAGTTTTATAAATAATTCATATCTAGTTTACTATGCGACACCTGATTGCAATACCCAATAAAACTCATTGTGTGCCGTCAATACACATTCAGTATGTCTATTTGAACATGCTGCGTTTTTTTTTTCTTTTCTTCGAAAGACTTCTTTTCGTAGTAGACAAAACTCACAATTTCAAAGCGAGATTTACTTGTCCAAATCATATAAACAATAAACATTGGTGGTTCGTACCAAAATATCTTCTCTTGCACTGCAACACCTCAAATTTCATTGTGATTAAAATGCTGTTGCACCAAAGTCCAAAACATTGAATTACAAATGTCTAATAAAATGTAATAGAAGTAGTAAATTTTTATTTGCGTTTTACTATAAATATTTCTTTTCAGCTTAAAAATGAATAAAGAGAAGCCAACAGAAAGTTTACCATACCATTCATAAGAAGCAATCTACATGTTTCCCGACTATTTCTCGTCAATTTGGCATTACAGAATCGAATTTGAAATCATGTACAGACAAATGACATGTTATCGACGACAAAAAAACGAAAGCACAAATAATTTCTAGTTATGAGCTCAGGTCACGATCTGTTATATTAAAATGAATGCGATAAAATAAATGAATATAAAAAAAGCAAAAATCTACTGCCAAAACAAGATTCAATCAAAACAAATTGAAAAAAACTATAAATTGACTGCTTTCATAAACTGTTTCTTTGTATGAATTCATTACAATAATAAACAAATTGAAACCATTTGAAAAATATAATTTCTGCTATTTTCTATTTCTCGACACAGTGTTATAATTGAACAACTGTTTCAGCAGCCTTCATTTTTTGAACTTATTTCTATTCTTCTATTAATTTCCTTCGTAGATCATTTAAGACGAATTGCATGATATAGGTTTTGTGTATTGTACAAAATATATATTGAAAACTTAGTGACATCCGCCTTTACTCCTGTTTTGATACGGTTTTTATTTATATAAAAAGAAGATGCAGTTTGATTGCCAATGAGACAACTCTCCACAAGAGACCAAATGCCACAGAAATTTACAACTATAGGTCACCGTACGACATCCAACAATAAGCAAAGCCCATACCACAATGTCAGCTGTAAAAGGCCCCTAAATGGCGAATATAAAACAATTCAAACGAGAAAAATAACGGCCTAATAATGTACAAAAAAATAATGAAAAACACATATGTAACACATACACAAAAGACAACCTCTGAATTATAGGGTCCTGACTTGGGACAGGCACATATACACAGAATGGGGTAAACATGTTAGCGAGATCCCAACTATCCACCTAATTTATTTACGGGTTCGTTTTAGATATTCCATGTCGAATGTTTAGAGATTTTAGAACTAATAACCCATCGGGTATATGTAAATTACATTTTATAAAACGGGATTAAACGTGAAGCTTTGACTTAAATAGTTTTACAGAGAAAAGAATAGTCAAGACAGTTACTATAAGAAGAGACAATACGGACATTACAAATTGAAAAAAATCTCAAAATAGAAAAAGTAAAACGCAAAGTAAAAGTAAAACGGACTCCTTTTTCAATAAAACGAAAGGTGAACGCCGGAACTCTAGGAGGGTAAAACGTTTCTACTCTACCAGTGGCTCGGCGTGCACCTTATTGTAAGCATTAAGGAGAGACGAAATATACCAAGGGGAAAGTATATATACAGTCCGCCAAATGTTAAGCACCACCTAAATATAACTGGCAATATTTTGTTAACTATTGCGATAAAAATAGGTATTTTTGGTGTTATGAATTGCCTTTAACATACACTAAGAAAATTCATTACGATCAAAAAGATTGATCTCCGATAAACCAGCCAAGCAACTTTTTATTAAAGGACATCTGCGCGTTTACAACTACACTGTTTCTCTAGGTGGTCGTGTTACATGAATGTTTTTTTTTCGAGGAATACTTGATTTTTTAAATTGGAAAAAAATTGAATGCAATAAAAATAGGTGGTGCTTAAATTTTTGCGGACTGTATATTAGATGATAAATCATATGCGGTAATATCAAGTAAACAAAGAAAGGGTTGTGGCTATGACAAGTGAAAGTAGCTAACATTTGTTCAGTATTCGCGGATTAACTAATAAACGAATACCTGAATTTGAATTTATATTTGTTGCAAATGCTTAAAATTTGCATAAACACTGTATGCATCTTGTATTTGAATGATTTCAAAGGTATTTCAATCCCATCTGAGACACTGTTCAACAAGTTATTAGAGGACTATGCATAACAAGGTCGCGTGTGTTGATCAATTGAATTCGAAAATATAATAAAAAGGACTTTAAATACTTCACATTCTTAAATGTGCATATAACATTAGTATGTCAGAAGTTTGTAATTACATGTTTTTTGTATTTGATATAGAGCATAGGTTTTATTCACAAAGCGAAAGAAGCACGTCATATTAGAATTGGGCTTTTTGACTTTTTATTTCAGCGTCACTGTAGAAGAAACGCGCACCTGTCGTAATTTCTTTTTAGTATCTATGATGAGTTAATATAGGTTTGCACGTATTAAGTCGTTTTATTTTTCGCTGCGCTTGTCAGAATAAATAAGTAAGCGTTACTTAACACAGTGAATTTGATTTAGATTACTGAACATGCTGACAATTTCTGTATTGGGTGTGGTTAATGTTTTCATAGGAGTGTTAGACTTTTCAAATGAGGTAATTTAAGCACTTTCATCTAACAATCTGCCGTTCCAGATTCTGTTAAATAGCATTTTTATATTGTACACCAACACATACAGATGGTTTGAGAATTTGCTAACAAATGGCGACCAATATTTTCATTTTGGGCAAAAACAATGAAATAACCATAAGTGATACTACAATGTTGTTTCAGATTATTTAGTCTCTGCTGATATTATTATATTATTTACATTACTGATGATAAACACTTATTTGATTGTCTTAAAAGTGAGTGAGTAGCTCTAGGCCGGTTCCAAGTAAAACAGCTGACCACTGTGAACTAACATAACGTAACATTATCTAAACAATTTGAATACTGATTTATTTGTAAGTTATCAAATCCGTCCGAGTTGACCAATAACATGACTATCTAGTAAATCCTTTTTCATGTTTTATTTCAACGCTACAAACAGCAATGTGTATGACTATTGTCCGATTACAAGCAAAGACCCCAAAAATAATGGAAATTAAAAAATGTAAACTGTCTGAAATCATTTTCGAAAGACTAAAAAAAATCGTAGTATGAAGATGAAGTTTGTAGTTCGTAGTGAAATGTTCCTTATATCTATAATATAGTTTACCCCCTAACTCTAAAAATGACCCCCTTCCGATATAAAATCTTCTTTTCGTAGTATACAAACTCACTATTTCAAAGCGAGATTTATTTATTGTTTTAATGATATTAACGATAAACATGTTTAATTCGCACAAACATATACTTCTCTTGCACTGAATCATCTCAAATGTCTTTGTGATAAAACGTCTGTTGCACCGAAGTCCAATACACTGAACTGGAAATGTCTAATAAAATGTAATAGAAGTAGTAAATTCTTATTTGAGATTTACTCTGAATGTTTCTTTCCAGCTTCAAAATGAAGTAAAATAAGGTTTACAATACCATTCATAAGAAGCAATTTACATGTTTCCCAACAATTTTCTCGTCAATTTGGCAAAACAGAATCAAATTTGAAATCATGTAAAAACAAATGACATGTTATCGAAGGAAAAGAAACGAAAGCACAAATAATTTCTAGTTATCAGCTCAGATCACGATCTTCTATATTTAAAAGGAATGCGATAAAATAAATGAATATAAAAAAAAACAAGATTCAATGAAAACAAATTAAAATAAACTATAAATTGACTGCTTTCATAAACTGTTTATTTGTATGAATTTATTACAATAATAAACTAATTGAAACTATTTGAAGCATGTAATTTCTGCTATTTTCTATTTCTCGACACAGTGTTATAATTGAACAACTGTGTCAGCAGCCTTAATTTTTTTAACTTATTTCTATCATTAATGTCCTTCGTAGATCATTTAAGACGAATTGCATTATATAGGTTTTGTGTATCGTACAAAATATATATTGAAAACTTAGTGACATCCGCCTTTACTCCTGTTTTGATATGGTTTTTATTTATATAAAAAGAAGATGCAGTTTGATTGCCAATGAGACAACTCTCCACAAGAAACCAAATGACACAGAAATTTACAACTATAGGTCATCGTACGACATCCAACATTAAGCAAAACCCATACCACAATGTCAGCTGTACAAGGTCCCTAAATGACAAATGTAAAACAATTCAAACGAGAAAAATAACGGCCTAATTAATGTACAAAAAAATAATGAAAAACAGATATGTAACACATACACAAACGACAACAACTGAATTACAGGGTCCTGACATGGAACAGGAACATACACACAGAATGTGGCGGGTTAAACATGTAAGCCAGATACCAACTCTTCAGCTAATTTGTTTACAGGTTCGTTTTAAATGTCCCATGTCGAATGTTTAGACATGTTCAAACTAATAACCCATCGGGTATATGTAAATTACATTTCCGAAAACGGGATTAAATGTGAAAATTTTACCAAAATGGTTTTACAGAGAAAATAATAGTCAAGACTATTAGAGACAGCACAGACAATAGAAATTAAAAAACAACTCAAAGCAAAAGTAAAACGGACTCCTTTTCATTAAAACTAAAAGTGAATGCCAGAACTCTAGAAGGGTAAAAAGTTTCTACTTTACCAGTGGCTCGGCGTGCACCTTATTGTAAATATGAAGGAAAGACGAACGATACCAAAGGGATAGTAATTATACAGTCCGCCTTAATTTTAGCACCACCTAGATATCACTTGTATTATTTTTTTAACTGTTGCGAAAAAAATAGTTATGTTCGGTGTTATGAATTGCCTTTAACATACATTAAGAAAATTCATTACGACCAAACAGATTGAACTCCGATAAACCAGTCAAGAAACTTTTTATTAAAGGGCATTTGTGAATTCACAACTACACTGTTTCTCCACGTGGTCGTGTTAGTGTTCGAACATTGGTCCGTCGACTTCATAGAGGCAACCGAAGAGCAAGTCTTGTTGTCAAGAGACTTGCCCTAATAGGCATGCACTGTACAGTCAAGTTTCAATGGGATAATGACTATCGATCCTAGAACACGAGAAGCTGCAACAATACTCATTCATCAGATGAGAGTCGGTTTCTGTTACGACCAGTAGACGCCATTATACGAATTTCTCGGGTAAATACAATGGACTATGACCAAAACAACATTTGTTCAATGACTGCATTCTGTGCTTGTGGTGTTACAGAACGGGGTTGCTTCCTATACTGTTGTAAACTGTGTTTGCATATTCTGCAGGGTAACATAAACTGACAGATATACAGAGATTTGATGCCTATAAACATTTTTGTCCCTCATTTTGATAATCAATCGCATCTGGACGACAACGCTAGACCATACAGGGCATGGATTATAACCGAGTGCAAAGAGCAAAAACCGTGTATTATATCTTTTCGTCTTCCATGTCTCTATGCATAAACCCTATCAAACATGTCGCAGATTGACGAGAATCCTTCAAAGGAGAAGGTCCGGTAAGACCCCTTTTTGGCCCCAAAATATAAGAGTTTTACAAAATTGTTAAAATGTAAACTTTTAGTTATTTATAAGACAGTTGAATGCTTCTGCTACATAAATAACGGCTGTTTTTGACCATACAATGCACATATATCGGGTTGTAGCACCATTAATTCATGCTAAATTACTGAAATCTTCAAAATTCCAGCATTTTAGGTAAATTTTATACGGTTTCCGTGTAAAACGAAAGTGGCTGCATTTCGTGTTCATCCTTAATATTGAAATGTAAGTTGTATTTTATGATAATCCATAACATATATATAGGTTGTGGATGAACACGGATGCGGCCACTTTCATTTTTGACAAAAACCATCTGTAAAGTGACATTTTTCAGCATATTTGGTAGATTTTTCATACTTGAGCCTGAATCGGATCGTTTTTAATGACTAAATCAGTTGAAATCTTTCACATTAACTAATTGAATCAATTGAAATAGACACTTAAGTGTTTAAAAAGTGGTCAAAATCTTTCGTCACATGAAACTGAAATTTGAGGCCAAAATGAGTCCTTACCGGATCTACTCCTTTGTTTGCTAGGTCTATTTTTTATACTGGTATTGGATGGCATTGACTTTATTTTTGTATAAATCGAATTCAATCTTTTTATTCAAAAACATTCTAATAGTTGGACTTCTAACTGACAAACAAAATCGATTAAAACAGATAAATGTTAATATTCAATTAGGAAGACAAATACAAGTAACATTGCACTTCAAAATGTAAAAGTGTACAAAACATTAATTACAGTGTCGGCAAAGGTACATGTGATGCAGCATGCATTGACGTTACACATAAATATTAAAGAACTGTAATATGTAGATATCTGTTAAACTTGAAAATTGTGTTTATATATAATAAGTAGACTTCTTCAAATTTACTAATGACGGGTTGAATAACTACTGTACATTCAGAAATTATTGCAAAAAATATGTTTATTCTTTACTATTCTTTAATTATAAGATTCTTCGGGAAATGATTTCAGAAAATCAAAATAACAATGAAATACACATTTTAACTGTAGGGTCCAAAAAACGGGCAAACCTCATGGAATTGTATTTATCTTTAATATCATTTTTCTTTTGTTAGAGTTTGCTAAAAGGAATACAGATTATTGATCTAATCGTTGCTTTTTCGAAGAAGAAAAAAAATAGTGTGTTATAAGGCTTTCCTATTTGTAACTCTATGTCGATGTTTCTTTGAAGAATTCAAATAGCAAACAAAAAATTATATGTAACCTCTTTAAGTCTAACTAGTTAAGCAAATTATTTGATAAATATGCGTTTTGACTATTCACAAATGCAATTAATGATGTCAGTACTCTCTTCATTACAAAATTGCTGGAGATATCAATAAAAATAGTGCATATAATTCAACAATCAGATATTATCTTTCTTTTCTGAAGCAATAAGGCTTTCAATAGCTATAAATATTGCTTTATATGAGCGCGCAAAAGCAGTTATTTGAAATATACATGTGGGCAGATGCAATTTAAGTATTGCAAAAAATGAATAAAAGCTAAAAGGAATACAGATTATTGATCTAATCGTTGCTTTTTCGAAGAAGAAAAAAAATAGTGTGTTATAAGGCTTTCCTATTTGTAACTCTATGTCGATGTTTCTTTGAAGAATTCAAATAGCAAACAAAAAATTATATGTAACCTCTTTAAGTCTAACTAGTTAAGCAAATTATTTGATAAATATGCGTTTTGACTATTCACAAATGCAATTAATGATGTCAGTACTCTCTTCATTACAAAATTGCTGGAGATATCAATAAAAATAGTGCATATAATTCAACAATCAGATATTATCTTTCTTTTCTGAAGCAATAAGGCTTTCAATAGCTATAAATATTGCTTTATATGAGCGCGCAAAAGCAGTTATTTGAAATATACATGTGGGCAGATGCAATTTAAGTATTGCAAAAAATGAATAAAAGCTGTCTTCCTCCTGTAATATGTTATTGATTGTCGTTCGTGTGTATTACAAACACTGTCTTTATTTCAGTGTTCTTAGTTCTAAAATTCTATTTTTCTTTCATCAATTTTAAGGATGTAATTAGGTGAGATTTTGGAATTTGTGTTAGATGTTCGGACTCCTCGGTTTTTTTCAAAGATACAAGGTAAAATATTTTGCCACATAACACCCATTTTTCATTTCATATAAGACTCCTATAACTCATAAAAAGGTCATTCATCAAAATTTTATTTAATTTATTGATTTCTTTTCTTTCGGAGACACATATAATACCAATGCAAAAAAAGGTAAAATTCCGAGTTAGCCTTTCCCTGCGATCGTTTAAACCTTGAATGTCTTGAAAAGTAGCTCTATAAATAACCTATCAATATATCTCGCTTACTTTGTTTCTTGAATAATATGCTTTTGACTTATAGTATCAATCATTAATGCCTGATTGTTTTTAAATTTTCACTTAGTAAGTAATACACCTGATTGCTATGTGTTCGCCGTTTCCGGATATCACACAGTTTCCCGTAAAATGTTGACGTTATAATAAAAAATACCTGACGACTCAATGGAAAATTTATTGTTGTATGACGTTATTAGTTGAAGCGGTACGGATTCTCGGGTCAGCCGGGAATAGCTATAAGTTGTATTCTTAAGTTATCTTTAGGTTTATATGGGGACGAAGTCCCCTATTACGGTAGAAAAATCAATAAAAAAAAATTAAATCGGGAAAATTTCCCGAAATTTTCATTCTACTAATGAACTCAAAATCGTTCACTTTTTTATTTTCAGACTTTTTTTAAATCCCCGCATCTGTGCAGAAATCTACTTCCTTTTCCGGTCTTGTTAGCATGAGACTTTGAATAATATATTTATTTATCAGTCTAGTAAAATGTAGGAAATAACTCAATACCAATTCATTTTTAATGATTGTTTGATATGAAAAAAACGTTACATGATGACAGCGTTTCTTTTTAACATTAAATATAACGTCATAACTAAGATAACGTCACAACTAAAATCCCCAACAACAGAATCAAAATCGGAAACGTTACGGTGTTCTTCTTTTTTATAAGATGTTTGGATTAAAAAAAATTAATACAGACTTCGTCCCCTTTCACAGAATGCCTGCGTCATATTATGGGGACGAAGTCCCCTTTTACAGTAGACAAATCAATATAAAAGAGTAAAAAAACAATTATTGTACTAATGAACTCAAAATCTTTAACTTTTTTTTTGTCCCTTTTTCTAATTCCCGCATTTGCTCAGAAAGCCGAATTCTACTTCCTTCATCCGGTCTCGTTGTCATGAAACTCTGCGTAGTCTGGTAAAATAAGGTAACTCAAGGAAAACAATAGCAATTTCATTTTAATAATTCTTTGTCATTGATATGAATAAACGTTACCTGATGATCGCTTTTCTTTGTTTACATTGAACATGACGCCATGACTTAAATAACGTCACAAGTAAAATCCCTTATAACACAACCAAAATCGGAAACGACGTTACGTTACATGTAAGGTATTTCACCTTTTTTTTTAATAGATTTTGAAGTTACAAAAAAAATAATTATACACACTTCGTCCCCTTTCACAGGTAATGCCTGCCTCATATTATTACATATATCATGATGATTTTTGGTAGCGCTTGTACAGTATTGTAAAAAGCCTTAATATTGTCTTCATACCGATTACATCTAGATTTGGACCACTGTTATATTGAAGCAATGATTGGCTATAGCCGTAACAAAAATACGTTCCTCATTTATTTTGTTCTACTTTAAATGGTCATCAGTCAGGTTTATATGAATGCGCGTTTTCCGTTATATTATTAATGTCAGTCAATGGTTGTAAAGAGAAATCGGAAAATCATTCATTAAGATTCTATTGAATCAAGTGTATGTCATTCAAACAACGACAAACTTAAATCTAATATGCAGACGTTTCTTTTGACGCAAAAGTAAAGTAATGAAGTTTGAAATTTTATTATTAAGCCCGGGACAATTTATCTTTGACATCTACAGTTTTAACTGAGAGAGAGGGAGTAACTAGGCTGATTTAATAAAAACTTGCTCACAGATTTGATTAGCTTGTGATAAAGGCTTATCAGTTTTACCATACTTACAGTCTGCTCTACTGTTTCCATGTTTTATTCATTTAATCTCTAATATATTTTTGAAAATCTAAATATATGTATATTAGTAATATGGGCTCTTATGATAGCTGTAAATCGTTTTTATTAATTGTCGACTATGCTCTACAAAAAAGAAACATTTATCAATGAAAAAAAGAAACCTTACAGAAATTATTCTGTAAATTGTAAATTCGTCTCAAGGCTATTAGGGTGTAGTGATGACATTAAGCACGTCATATGCGTAATTAATGTTTGGAGTTTTTTTGCTATAATTATATTATTGAATAGTTTGTAATTTATCTTTTATCTACTCTCATTGATGATTTCTGTTTAGTATATCTTCATTGGTAGTCAAACAAATCGTGGAATTGAACTGCAAGTCACGGATACAATATAAATACTTCATTTCCCCTAGACTGTGTTAATGTTTCTATTCCGTTCTCTCGCACTAATGGGTATATACTACATCATCATTACAAATAAGTGGGATAAAGAAGGATATTCTTCATTCAAATGAACGATGGAGTACAAAGCAATTGAATCATTGACTGTAAAACATTCCTTAACTTTGAATATTTTATTTGAATCATTGGTTGCAACTATTTTTTTGGTGCAATTTTACTTTGTCCTTGAAGTTTAATATTAAATATATAACTGATGTTCATGTACCTGTTTTCTTATCATAACATAAAAGTATGTTAAACAACTGCTTATTCCATTATAGCAAGCAATTATACTTATCTATTATAAAACTATCACATTTCACAACGAACAGAGATGGAAATGTGGAATGTAAACTAGGCATTCAAGATGTTATTAAAGTATGTCCCATTATGTACATGCCTATTGCTAAAGAAACACTTAAACTCAAACATATTCTAGATATAAACGATTGTAAATATATGAAGATCTAAATTGGTTCTTTTTTTCTTAACTTCTTGAGGAATTTACTTTTAAAATTGAGTTTTTGTAACATACCGTATAAAGCAGTGGTTTTGTTATATATGTATGTTAAACACCTATATTTATGTCATAATAATTAAAAGGCTTTGTATGTAGACTTGAACGACATTGACGTCATCAAAGTATAGAGAAGTCACAAGTATAGTCGATGTAAATTTCAAAATGGAGCAAGACCTTGCACGTCGTTGACGATATTCGCTACTCTTTTAAAAAACGTAGCGTGTTTAAGACTGCAAAAAATTGAGAGTAAATACAGATATAACGAAACTAAAAATGCAAAAAAAAATGTGATCCGTGTCCTGGTTTTTTTTCTAAGAAGAAAACAACATTGAGAATATTGCGAAAAATATGTCGATTTTAACTTTTTGCTTTTAAGAGCTTTTTAAAAATGTACCATTTCAAAATATGGCTTTTCCGAGTATCTGTAATGAGATAATACAAAGAAAAAGAGGGATTATCTGGCAAATTAAACTGCACGTTATGGGTAAAACTAGATGATTCCGTATGCCTGACAACAAGTCCAACACATGGGTAACGCACATACTAAATTAATACTTAGTAACAAAGTTATTGAAAGTGTAATGCCATATCAAATACAAAGCAAATCCTCCAACTAATTTGGTTGGATAGATGACGGAGGCAGTCTACGACATTTTTGTTTATGCACTTCTGATAGAATTCGACAAATATTACAGCTTGGTTTTTTTTGTCAACGATAGAATTCAAGCAGTCAAAAGAATTTTTTTAAAAGAGAACAAGCAACGGTTGAAAATTTGTCAATTGAAAATCAATGAAAATGAGATCATTGTTCTATATTAAATGATACATTGAATGAACCAGATGACTTTAACAGTTTGATAACTTCCGATTCTAGGAAACAAGAAATAAAACTTGGAAAAGAAATCGGAAATGATTAACAAATCTATTTACATTTTCAGGAGCGTTGTCCGTCTACGATTCGTTAGTGCAATTCGTGTCGCCATACGTACAAAAAGTTCATCTTTGACTTGTTGTTCATTTCTTTTACCAATCGTTATATATTGCTCTGTGTTTAAAAAAATATTACAGCTGAAATAAGTATACCCCATTAATGAAAGACGTTAATGTCATACTCGGTATGACAATTTATACCTAACTGTACTCATTGTATAAAAAAAAACTTAATCAACATGATGTTGTCGGTGATCCAGAATATGTAGGATGAATTCAAGGGTAATTACCTTTATCATCACATTGAATGAATCAAATATTATTGAAGCTGACAACTTTTTGAAAGGTGGAAGGCATCGAAAGTGGATTTTAGTTTATCAAAAAATGAAAAATAATTTTTACATCATTAGAGAAACAGATTCTTACATAGCTACTCGTGGATTATCGGATTTATCCAATCTCGATAGTTTAATTATAAATTAAAATTAAAAAACTGATAATTTAACTATCTCGATTGGATAAATCCGATCATCTATTGATACCAATGTAAGAATATATATGTAGCCTAACTATTCCTGCACATATAAACATTATTTAAATGAGAGATGTTCATAAAAAATTATTTTTGAAATTTAGTTATCGTCACAAACTGCTATAAAACTTGCGTTATTGTGGTAATGGTAGTGCTGTGTTAAAACTAATATTTACATCAAGCATATTAAACAAAACCATGTATGTACACTTGAACTACTATGTCACAATTATAGTTTGTGTGATTTCCAAAACTGAGTAAGGCAGGTTATTTTAATAGATAATGATGAAAATATTTCAAGTATGTGAAAGTCTCGTGCTTTATTATATGTGACTAATACATAAAAAACATATATAGATCTACAGTTCTGATTTAATTACTGGCAGTAATTGAAAACTAGTTTAAATCATGATTTCAACTTAGAGACCATGCTTTAAATATCAATCAAAGAACCTTCATCTGAATTCATTTAAAAGACATGAAGTCTAAAACATGTTTATGTTAAAGCATTACAGATAAATAGAATTATTTGATCAAAATCCCTGTTAAGCCCGTGGTTTTTTTTTAATGTGGATATTATTGACAATCAAAAATCTAGGCAGTCAAGAGATTTAAAAAAAAAACAAGCAACGGTTTAAATTGTGTTGTAAAAATGATCAATCAAAAAGAAAGCGCTGGTTGTTGTCAACAGATACATGTATATTAATTCAACCGATTGACTTAACAGTTCGATAAATTCTGATGCCGGAAAATTAGAGATAGAAAGTAAAAAGGAAATCGGAAATAATAAACAGTAACATTTATATTTATAATCGAGATCGGATTTGTTTCTTTAGTGCAAGTCTTTTCGTCATACGTACTAAAAGGTCACTTCAATTTGCTGTCCATTTCTTTAATCAATCGTTACATATCGCTCAGTGTTGTGAAGTAATATCACAGTTGAAATCAATATACCCTTTTAACCAAGGTCATAACTTTGAGATATGTCAAGAAAAGGTTAATCAAGTTATCTTCAATATTACTTACTTATAAACATTGTTGTGCTTTTTATTAGTTTTTACACGTACAAGTGTGTCAAAATTATTAACAAGCTTTGTATGTCCTTAAGGACGACGTTGCCATTATTACACTAAAAAGAAGTATGTGGGAATAAACGACTTCAGTAAAACTACGATCCCATCATTACACTTAAAAGATAGTTATCCCATTTACTGTTCGGGTGAATTTTAAGATGTAGCCAGATTGGGTACGTCGCCAAATGCTAAAGGAAACAATTGAAATGAAACAAATGTGTATGAAGTGTTAACATGAGACTTAATATGAACAAAAGACACACGTTACTCGCAAATATTGAACCCTAGTTCAAATTATAATTTCAACTTATATATATATATATACCACAGTTAAAATACCAGTTAAGGACCCTCCATTTTTTTCTAATCATTTTTTTTTATAGAAAAAAAACCAAAAAGCAACATAAATATTCATGCGTATTCTTTTCATAATAATGTTGGTATTGCAATGCAAAAAATCGCTGCCAAAATATAAAAAAATCAACTACATACGGTTGAATGTATGTCAGAATAATCATTGAAAATGAGATCATTCATTGATAATTGATATACCGATTGTAAAGATAGACTTTAACAGTTTGATAACTTCCGATTCCTGGTATTAAAAGATGAAAAGTGGAAATAAGATCGGAAAGTTAAATTGATTTTTAATATGTGAGTCCGTCTGCGATGCGATAGTGCAATTTGCATCGTCATACGTACACTAAGGTCAACTTTATTTTTGCTGTTTCATTGATCCATTTTCAATCATTAAATATGTCTTTTGAAATAATCAAATTTGGTTTATCAATTGAGCCTTCACGTAAATATAGCTGAACGCATACACATTGTTCAAATAAAAGCTGTGTAATACAGTCTGAACATAGACCAAAAGACATAGGAGGTACATGTAGCAATTACTGGTCACCATTTGTATTTTTAACATCTAGAAATCCTAAGCGCAAAGTAACCTGTAAAAAGCATTGTATAATGATCAATCGTGAATAATTCAAACAAGAAAATGAACGGCATGATTTTTATTTATTGGTTCTGTTTGTGATTATGATATTAATATGAAATAACTATTAGGTTTGAAGTCAAGATAATTGTGAATAATTTAGTATGGGATGTAAACGTTAGTTAATCATTTGTTATTTATTCAAGAGTTTAAATATGCAATTTTATGCATTAAAAGGTTTCATTTATCTTTATTCCATAATTAAACAGAGTTATTCTCAAATGTTGGCAAAAACACGACAGTTTGGTAGTAATAACGTATCGTCGATAGTTTGATTGTTTGATCAAAAATAAATTAATCAAAATTACTTCAGTGTAAAATAATAACGCAACATTATAAAATTAATATAACTGTGATTGTCTAATAAAAAATGTTTTCAAATAAATTAATGTACACTATAATGCATTGTTCAAACATTATAAATCGTAGTATTTTTTAATAGTACAAAAATTATATAAGAAATCAAAGATGGAGAGGGAACATAGTTCTATCATTCTGGTTTCATCAGTAACCATGAATGGTGTAAACGAGCGTAAAAATGTGACGTAAATCTCGAGATATTCAATGAATTATACATAATATATTTTACTCCTCATTTGCTATTGATTACCGCAAGAAGGATCTGTCAACCACAAATTAAAGACAGTGACTAACACCAGCAGCACTATTACTATGATAGTAATTGATTATTAGGAACAATATCAACATATAAACACAGGATGAAATTCCAGTCAACAATCTTACCCGCGTCATTGAACAATAACGTTTATAGAAATGAAATCAATCTATTTACCTAATTGCCCATATTGGAGGATGTTTACAGCTTTCGTTAGGACGGCTATTATTTTTGTAAGGTCGGAGTGAACTAACACGGATGCAGTGGGCGATCTTGATCTATAATGCTACCTCAAAACACAATAGTATAAAAAGGAAATTTAAATATTGAAAGTAGGCTCTGTAGATGGATTTAAATTTTCGAGCGTATTTCCATAACAAAGTCTTTATTTAGAAACAGTGTTTCAGTAAAACCATACTTACTTCTTGTAGCGTTTTAACATGATTGCAAAAGACTTAACTTGGTATGTTTATTAATTTTAATATTATTACAATTTTTCAGATATATGATGCTGAATAACTCATCCAGCAATATGACATTTCGGAATTGTTTAAACAATAGTGATACCAATTCAACTGTGTGTGCCTTACCGGAAGTTAAAAGGGGAATATGGACTCCCGATGTCATACAGAGAGTTGTGACACTAGGTGTTATAATGACCCTGACATTTATTGGAAATATGGTTATTATCATTATTTTAACGAAGACAAGACAGCGAAAGAGAAACAGTAGAGTGAATCTTTTCATCATAAACCTAGCAGTTGGTGATCTGGCGGTATGTTGTATAACTATGACAACAGAGCTGTTGTTTGTTGTGTTTGGGGAATGGATCCTTGGTAACGTGTTATGTAAATTATTAACTTATTCACAAGTGGTGACGCTATCTAGCACTACATTTATACTAACTTCTATGAGTATAGACAGATATATGGCTTTGTGCTGTCCTCTACGGTTTTACGCCGGAACATCTAAAGCTAGAACAAAAAGAATGATACTTGTTTCTTGGATATTGTCCTTTGTGTTTTCTATTCCACAACTTTTAATATTTCACCAAACTGTTGAAGCTAGTTTCCCGGATGGAAGTGTTCGTTATGGTTGTCGTAGTCTTGGTTACACTGCTCAATGGCAACGGAAGTTGTACATATCATTTATGACATCATATATTTTGATTATTCCTTCCGTTATAATATCTTTTTGCTATATCAAAGTGGTCATGTGTGTTTGGAGACAAAGTTTTGAGACAACGCTAAAGAACATTCCGGCTTGTAGAAAAACTGTAGTAAACACTGCTAGCATATCAAAGGCTAAAATAAAAACAGTAAAAATGACATTAACAATAATTACAATATTTATTATTTGTTGGACGCCATACTTTGTAACTACATTAATTCGCATCTACAGTGATTACAAATACATGATTCCAAAGACAGTCATGGTATTTTCAGAAACCATTGCCTTACTGCAAAGTGCCCTTAACCCTATTTTGTATGGATTCTTTAACATTAAATTCAAAAGAGGTATACTGGAAATATGTTGTCCGTGGACTAAAATTCGTTTTCCAACACCGACACGCCATACTTGTGTCACTGAAATAACAAATGATACGGATATGTGTACATTTGGAGGTGTTCACTACAGTAATAGTGGGTTGTCTTCAAGAAAGTTGTACGTATCAAATTCTAATTCAGGACTATCAGAAGAATGCAAATCACGTGACGACACTTTATATTCGGAAAATGAGGACAGCAAATTTCTTATGCTTACACCACAACGTATCCGACGTAACAATAGGCCAAGAGCAGCAGATTTGGCTATCATGTGATTGAAAATGATTTCGACTGTGCACATGTTTTAGTGACAGCTGCATGGTAACCTATTCATTTCTCGGGAACCTTTTTTAACAATTACTATTATGTTTTTGTTTGTTTGTTTGTTTCGTTAAGTTATTGTTTCATTGACGTAAATGCATACCTCAAATTTTCTTTTATTTATAATTATTATTATTTGTATTTCAAAGTTATGACATAACAGTGATGAGAAATATCTTCAAAAGTAATCAGAACACGAAACTGCATATAGTAACATTGATAACTACAATAAAAGCGCTAATGAAATGTTATTTGTATTTTAAAGATGTAGAGCATTGCAATTAAAATTACAACACAATTATCTTCTAGTCAGACGTCATACTTTCATGATTTTTACTTAAAATTAATGAATATCACAACACCGTTTAGTAAAACAACAAGATTAAATCTAAGGTTCAGATGTATGGAACAGTCTGGCAAGTTCTTAAACGTCTTAAAAGACATATAGGAACTTTTATATTTTAAAAGTAACACGACGGGTGCCACATATTCTAGAGACATAGATGAAATTTCTTGTAATTTGTGTTCCCAGCTATCGTATGTTTTTGTTTTTCTAATTTTTGGTTGTTGGTTGATACCTTGGAAATCCATTAAAATAGTTTCTAACAAAAAAGATAACACGTGTTGAATCATTTTTGCTTACATTCTACACTACATCAAATCGGCTGACATACATTGTTTGTAAATGTGTGCTTTGCTGTTTAAGTCACGATAGAAGATTTTATTTCAAAACCAACCAATTTCTTATACACTTCCATTTAATTTGTATTTACATTTTGTTAAAAAAAAATGTTATTATGTACAAATCTTTACGTTTGTCATAGTAAACTTTTTCACTAATGCCTTCTTTTTAACCTTGGATACTTTATTTATTTTCTTGAATTAGGAAACATTTCTAAGAAAACGTAACTCGACTATATGGACTTAAACAGCAAGATTCTTAATGATGTACACACAAACTGAATTTACAACATATTAGAACCTACTGAATATTCGAAAAGTCGGTTCAACACGAGATAAAGATCAATTGCAACACATATACATGCATATTATCATATCCTTCTAAAAAGGAATCTCTTTCATTACGTTACAAAAAGATTTGACACAATGTATATCAATCACCAAAGAAATGACTTAATCGCTTAATATCTAGGTATCAAGTAATACATTACAATTTGAATAGGAGAGTTCAAGAAGACATGATCAATGTCTTCCTAGGGTTTTTATTTTAATCTTATCTGTAGACTTCTTCGATATGATAACGAGAAATCATTTGCTAATAATCATGCATAAAATTGAGAATGGAAATGGGGAATGTGTTAAAGCGACAACAACCCGACCATAGATCAGACAACAGCTGAAGGCCACCAATGGGACTTCAATGTAGCGAGAAACTACCGCTGCCGGAGGCGTCCTTCAGCTTGCCCCTTCTTTCATAGTATAAACAAATACATTTAAAATATTTCCGGAAATTATAAGATACGTTCGTTCAATAATTTCGCGTTATTATATTGGTAATACTCTTTAATCGAAAAGTTATAATCGTTTGATTGTTATGTTTTGCTATGTCCGGTCATGCGCTATCTATTTATGTTTAGCAACATTCAAGTAACAATCATGTAAATTAAATTCGATAGGCATTCAATAACTTGCGATTGCAATTGGAATGTTTTAAGAATGATTGATTGATAGTCTTGCTTGCTGAAAGTCTAGTTGAAAACTTTACCAAGATTCTGTCTGAAGGCCGGGACATTGAAACAATACTGTAAAATGACGGTGGGTTGGATATGGTCAGAAATGTTGTCTTGTAATATGTCACTCAGAGTTTGGAACTATGGTTTCATAACGTGCAGTAAAGAAAAGCACACACCCGTCACAAGTCATTGGATTAAAAACTCCTAATTTCGGCCCAACATTGATGGGTTTATCATCATATGTAAACAGAGTTGAACGGACGCCCTATTGTATCACGGGTTTTAATTACTGCTGTAGGGGAGAGTTTATTACACATTTACTGTATTTACTGATAATATTCACTACGATATAGGTTTTTTTTCTCTTTTGTGAAGATCGTATTGTGGCCCATAATTGCTTACTACTACTTATTTGTTTTTAACTCTAGTCAATATTTGTCTCATTTGCAATCAAACCGCATCTCTACATTTTTATCCTTATATAGACTGTCCATATATAGTTAACGTTAATAACCGGAAAGCCTTCTCCACACGTTATGTTTCGAACTCATGATGACCAGAAGTAAAAACGTGTCTTTAACAACACAATTGTCAACACACAAACAAAGCTCTATTGTAACAATGGATTTACTAGGGAATATATCAGACAATGGTTAAGAAGTAAAAATAATGATCTTGATATTGCTGCCGAAAGGGTACAGTGTACGAATGTGAGTTTGTTATTGCAAATAAAAATAAAAATAAACTATACTGTGTCAATAAACTTGTGTTTTAATTGTTATGAATCCACAATGTTGCCTAGCACCTGTACTACATCAACAAACAATATATAAAAACAATTTATTAGTTGTTAGTGGCTTTGAACTAGCCGTCATTTAACTGAAGGTACTCTCAGATATGTACCTAGTGTCTTTTTGCTGTTGGTATGTACAAGTACCCGGCCACGTCCAGTTGTATTTTTGTCCATCTGCTGAGTTAAGCCTTTTTAAACTGATTTGTATAGTTCGTTCTTATGTTGTACTGTTTTACCACTGTCCCATGTTAGGGAGAGTTGGGATCCCGCTAACATGTTTAACCCCACCACATTATGTATGTATGTGTCTATCCCAAGTCAGGGGCCTGTAATTCAGTGGTTGTCGTTTGTTCATGTGTTACACATTTGTTTTTCGTTCATTTTTGTATATAATAAGGCCGTTAGTTTTCTCGTTTGAATTTTTTTACATTGTCATTTCGGGGCCTTTTATAGCTGACTATGCGGTATGGACTTTGCTCATTGTTGAAGGCCGTACGGGGTCCTGTAGTTGTTAATTTCTGTGTCACTTTGTTCTCTTGTGGAGAGTTGTCTCATTGGCAATCATACCACATCTTTTTTTAATATAAATAAAGCTAAAAGCAATACAGTTATTTTAGGCTTAGTTACTTTACTTTCCTTCACTGAGTTGTATGCCAGTTTCCTTTTTATTACATACTAGTCTGCGTCCTGTTGGTAAATATACAGAGCTTTCTTATATTGTGTGTTTTACTTTCACAACACATGTCGTTAGTTTGAATTGTTTGACATTTGTGATTTTTGGGCCATTTATAGCTGACTATGTTCATTCTTGGAGACCGTACGATGATCTATATATGATAATTTCTGTGCCATTTGGTGTCTTGTGCAGAGTTATATAATGACAATCATACTTTAATTTCTTATTTTTATGTTTAGTTATGCAACAAAAGAAACATATGTTTAAATACCTGCAACATATTGTGTTCCGTTACATTTGTAGCGTTTCAAACTATCGGAGTATGTTGTTAGTTACCATGCGTCATGATGCAATCACATGTATGTACAAAAAGTGTAGTGGTTTTACCACTTATCATATAAATAAGGGTATTTTACTCATATCAGCTTTAAGTTCACTGTAAGCTCTCCGACAGAAATATGATTTATCTTTTCCGATAATCTGTCACCAAATGACCGCGAAAGTTTAACTATCTGTAGGCGAAATGTCCTCAATTAGTCTTATGTTCGATAGATGTCCTCGATACTGTCATCAAACAACTAACGCTAACGTTAGTAAAAATAATTCTAAAATTAGGAAAAAAACCACTTTAGGGTTGTTTTCTAAACCCCTCACTTTTTCTGGCCTCTCATAGTACAACTTTACAAACCTAACGCAAAAAACAAAATTGACTGCACAATTTAATGTTAGAGATGTTAGATCTCGAACAATGCTTACCTTGACAGTCCCTTGATAGGAGATTGCTGCTTACAAGGAAAATATTGAACCAATTTTAAGGGTTCGAAGTGGTAATGTATAAAGTTAAATCTGTCTCTATTATTTTTTTTTATTTTACGAACACCATTATAACTTAGATATATGACTATGGGTATGTCCCACTTGTAGTAGCCAAAATCCTGTAATGTTTTGCTCTTGAGTGACATAACAGAATACGAACTATCATTATAGGCTTTGCCATACATAACCAGACGGATGGCTTATTGTTTTCTTTCGCGTTGGTCAAAATTTCGTTTTATGAAGTGTTTTGACTGTTGACGTTTGCATTTTATATTGTATTTGACCAGTTTATAAAAATAGATATGCGACACTCAAATACCCTTTCTGTGTTATTTCTTCCGCTATTTATTTTGACACCAACTGCACTAGTTTCTCATACTAACTAGTATGATTTATTCTCCATTTTAATTTATTGCTATAAGCAAGACAATTACTCTATAAGGAACAGATTGACCATAATTGTATAGTCTAATTGAATATAATTATAGTTAGAACACTATTTTGTGAAGGAATCGAACGCTAAAAAGTTTAATAAATCCTTTATTTTAGAAACTGATTACTGTCTGACAGAGTTTAATAAAGGAAACATTGTTGGAGTGGCAAATAGTTTGTTTTATTTGATTTACTGAAACAGACGTTTTGTTTATTTGAAAATTAATTGAGTGATTTCCCAGCCAATATCATTTATTCATCAATTTAAACACAAGTGTGTTAACCTGGTTTGATTGTCAAATGCCATACAAAGGTTAACACGTGCTAGTTTTGTTATAGGGTTGAGGAATATTTCTATACAGTTCATGACGCTTCCATCGACAAATCTCAAATTCATGTACACAGTCAGGGGCGAAACGCTCATTTCGAAACGTGTATACAGGGGTTTATCTATCAAATTTCTGACAAGAAATTGTGATGTATCGCTGGGCCAAATTCCTCAAAGTCTAGAACCTACATATATTAAACCAATGAAGACATGCACGTCCATGTAACTGAGTCAAAACTAGTTAAACATATGTCCTTGACCAAATAACGCTTAGATGATTGCCTATTATTGTATAATTCAATTTTTGTTTATTTATTTTCAAATTAAAAAAATTGTTATCGAATTAATTCGAATCAATAACTTTTTTTTTGTATTCAAATGGGGAAAGTATCACCATACATGTTAATTGTACTTGCCAAAGTATAAGAGATCTGGTATGATTGCAAATTCGACAACTAACCACAATACGGCCTTTCACAATGAAATAACCCCGTTTACTCTATATCTGCTATTTTCATTAGTTTACGGTTTGTTTACACTGGTTACAGAAGAGAATGAAATGTCGTTCCTCGACGCAAGAAAGATAACTTAGATCACGACCGATAACTCTGTATATCAAAAGTCTGCAATAGCCGAATACCAATGGTACCAACATGAAAATGCGAAACATTTTAAATGAGAAAACTAACGGCCTGAAAAAGTACAAAACAATTTACGTTAACTAAAATATGACAAACATGAACCAACAAAAAACAACTGAACTGCTTTGGACAGACAAATAAAGAATGTAGCAGCATTGAAAATGTTTGTTAATCTCCGATCCCCCCTTTACCTGTGACAGTGATGTACAATGTATGTGTAGCAGCACAACATAAGAATATACTGAAAAAAATCAGATTCGATTGGCTTAAGTCAAAAGATCGGTATGCGGCACAAAACAACCAACACGAAGCATTATACAAAAAGAACCAAAATATGAGTACTGTAATTACTGATTTGATCGGATAAATGTGCCGTTGCAGTTAAGTACTGTAGTTATAGAATTTTGTTAACATGAATTCAAACCAGGTGCCTGCTTTGTTGTTCATCCTTACCATAACCAATTCTGCGTGTGTATATTATACAATGTACTAAAACGTTCATTCGATAATTGGTTTCTAATAATACTAGATTTATGTAAGATCTCGGTGAGACACACACACAACATTTTTCGACAACCTGTCTCCACATTACGCAAAAAGGTTAATTTACTACGTGAAGTTTACAAACAAACGCTAAGAAAACAGACATCAAAAGTGCATCTCGAGTTAATATTTTAGACTCACAATCTAGGAGTTTGTTTATATTCATAGAATTTCACATTGATTTCAATATGTTTGTTGTGGATATTGTCATGATTTTGGTCTGGTAATTTGTTGGCAAGATTCTTTCACCACAAATGTCTTTTGAAAATAAACCATTTGGAATTAAGATTCATGTCTCCCTTGTGCATATGTCTGACCTCATGTTATTATGAAAAGAAGAAAAACTCGTATCATGACTGCCAATGAGATAACTTCCCATCAGAGACTCGTGGATATAGAAATTAACATCTATAGTTCACCGTAGTCCCTGCAACGATGAGCAAACCCTATTTATCATAGCAAAGTATATTGTTCTGTATAGTAATATTTTTCGTCCTTTTCTGTGATATTCATTCGTCATCGTTGATATTTGGATTTCATATTTCATATTTTGTGACCTAAACCATTACTGAAAGACATCAATTGTCGAAATGCCTGTCTATTTCGATTAAATCGGCGCCGTTTATTATTAATTTAATACTAATAGTAGTTGTATTGAACTGTGCATGACGCAATGGTCATTGTGCAATGAATACAATTAAATCGTATCTTTGATTTCTGTCTGTACTTTGGCAGTACATTTAAAGCTTACTGGAGCAATTGTTCGCGATTTTATGTTTTTTATTATTTTTATTTTGTGTGATATCGGAGATCCTCTTGGTCATTCCGTGTTCTATGCTTTTAGATTGACGAGCGCAGAAATATAGAATAAGTACACTGGACAATAAATGTGAATATCCTTAAGGCAAAAGAGCCATATACGGAAGGTGCCACCTGCTCCGTGATAAATAATTGAAATATCTAACAATGCTCTTCTAGTGTTTCCAGTAAAAAAGACCTCAGGCTGTTTTTCACCGGATTCAATTTAACGATTTTCTTTTTGTTATGGTATTGTCAGATATTTCTGATCAGTGGTCTGAGTCATTTCTAGTTTTTTTAACGATTTTGTTAACGTTGTTTATATTCAATTTTCTAAACTCTTGTGTTACATGTACATCTATTTTTACGTGTTTCTGTGTGTTTTTACATGCTTGCCAAGGCTCCGTGTTGGAGAACGTACTTTGACCTATAATAGTTAACTTTTATAAATTTTGACTCGGATGGATATTTGTCTCATTGGCAAGCATACCACATCTTCTTATATCTATTGAAATAGTTCTTCTTCTTCTTCAATATACAGTTCATACCACCATCTGGTGTATTTTTCGACATTGTTCTCTTTCACAGGTTACATTACATCAATCCACAATATACATGTTATTAACTTTGAACTAGCTGTCAGTAACTGCGAGTACTACAAATGTACCAGATCTGTATTTAGTGTCGGGGTGTATAAATACCCTTCTACGTACACTCTGTGTTTTAGTTGGATGTAATTCGTATTTCTCTTAGTATCCAACTGATGAGTTGAGTCTTTTTTAACTGAATTTGATAGTTTGTTTTTATGTTGTACTACTACACCACTGTCCAAGGTTATGGGGGGTTGGCGGCTTCAAACTAGTTTACTCCGACATATTGCATATGTGCCTGTCCCAAGTCAGGAGCCTGTTGTTGAAAAATGGTTGGTTGCTCTTGCTTGAGATTTGTCATTTCGGAGCCTTTTAAAACTGACTATGTGGTATGGGTTTATTTCGATATTGAAGGCCATACGATAACCTAAATTAGTTGTTATTTCAGTGTCATTTGGTCTCTTTTTTCTCATTTATATTTAGTTTAAAATGTTCAAGATAACTTGGTGAATATTTATTGTTATAACATGATTATTTTTCAACATTAATTAAGATTTATAATTAGACTATAGTATTTTCTTTTCATTGTTTGTTTCAAATCTGTGATAGAGAATAAAAGTATACCAAAGGGACATTCAAACTCATAGGTCAAAAACCTGAACTAACAACACCATGGCTAAAAAGAAAATATCCAACAGACAAACAACCGAGCACAAAACACAACCTATAAAACTACAGACTTAGGAACACTAACCCCACTAAAAACTTGGGTTGATCTCAGTTACTCATGAAAGTTTGTTGATTACAGCTCTGCAGTTTATGTATTTTTGCATTGCTGTCTGTTTACATAATTATAATAATTTTCAATTATAATTTTTGGTTAATTAGTACCTTTACATGTAGTAGGTTCTTTTCTCTGCTTTTCAAAGGTTCCAAGACTAAAACAAAAATGTTTTTGGTTTTTATGTTAAGTTTTGTATCTCTATTTAAAAGCTCAGAAGCCCTGTATTATACCAAGTTGTCATTTTCAATATGTACTGGTCTCTCATACCAATAACGTTAGTTTTATCTTCAGCTTTTTGTTTTCCTTGTTATAGAAAAGTCTTTACAGTCAACAACTTTCAATTAACATTACATAAAAAATACTATAAAAAGATAATAGGAAATAATTTATCCAATGCTAGACAAAGCAATAAAAACACTTTGCAGATTTTCAAAATGCTTATTGTATTTTGAAATAGCAAGAATATTTAACCTGAGCATAAAACTAAAAGGAATAACTTCATTCTACTCCTCATCCTGTAAACATGTGTCATCTAGGGGTTGGTCGCTAGCTTGAGTCTGGTTCATCAAGTCGGTAATATTTCACCATTAGGATTTTGAGATTCACCTGAATTCATTTTGTTTAATATAACACAAATAAGAGCATCAGTGTAATTTTTGGCGACTTTTAACAGGAAGTGTAAGTGTATTGAAATTGATATTTATCTGATTATCCATCATTTACTGTGCTATAACAAAAGAAACAAAACAAAACAAAGCAAACAAAAAACAAAATAAAATTCGAAACAAAGGTGAAACTATTCACAGCACATGTATCCAGAGAATTTCAGGTGTAACGGAAAGTTATTGGTTGACCGTTAAATAATAGCACCTAACAATCATTCAAACAATCATAACAATAAGTAAGAAACAAAAATATTCATTATCATATATCATAAGTACAACGATGAATTGTTTACCATTGTGTACTTAGCAACAGAGGCGGATTTAGAGGGGGGCCAGGGGGCCCGGGCCCCCCCTTTTTGGGAAAAAAATTGGTTGCTTATATAGGGAATCACTGAAGCGTGACTGGAGCGGGCCCCCTCTTAGGTCAGTCAGTGGGCCCCCACTTATGAAAATTTCTGGATCCGCCACTGAGCAAGCACAATACAATTTATAAAATGTTAAACTTTAAGATACTAATGGATACTATCAACTTTGACAATAAGTTAAAATATTGTAGCAGGAAATATATGTTTAGATGGTTGGATGTTTCGATATAGATGATGTGACTTACATCTAGAGAGTGACAATGAGGGTCGGTTGAGAACAAACGTTCACAAAAAAGTGATGATTCAGCTTACCATTTACCAACTTTCAACTTCTATGTATCAACATTCCAGCAGCGCAAGCAAATGGAGTATAATATATATATATATTACGGATTACAAATGTGTCGAGGTTTCTGATTGGATAACATCTCAGAGATGTCAGTATATATTCAGCAAACTGCCGGGGTACAGTTGGAAAGCAGGTCACGGTTTGACCCCAAGTTTATCAGCAACAATAGAGTCACGTGACCGTAAAAATTCAGTAAAAAAACGGATGAGACAAACCTCATTTTAACTCACTGAATACTATTGTCGTAATAAAAACTTATTGACCTAACCAATCTTGAGTATCCATAGTTTATTCTCGTCAAAGCTCACACATCAAATCAAAGTCCTTTATTCTTTATTTATCTGCAAACCTGGAGTTTGGGTGAAAATTGTCAAGTCTCCCGAACGAAAAATCTAAATATTTACGAGGAAACTAAAAATGATGGGCTGAATTTAAATTTAATAAAGCATCTCATTAAGACAAACACTCGATATGAATATCTCGGCAATAGAATGTTGGATACGCAAACGTCAAATTGATTTCAAACCGAAGCGGTGGTTTTTATGCCGATTTGTGCAAGTGAATCGCAAGTGGTTATCTCCCCTTAATATCACCAGTCAAAAATAAAAACCCAGCAAAATGCATAAAAATTAAAAAAGGATTTTACTTTACAAAAATTAGAAAGAAAATAAACAAAACTCGATTTATAACTATGTTATGATAATATAAAAAAGAGATACTTCCTCCTATTTTTCAGAGAAGGACTAAATGTAAATATTAAAAGACAAAATATTACTGCAGTAAAAAAAAAAACAATTCAGAAATGTGGATAATGACACCTACATGTAAAATTAAAAACCAAGCTATATTGAAAGAAATTAGATCTGGCGGATGAAATATACTACATGTAATTTTTATATGTGGGATCATTCCTAGCAGAATTTTTTTTAACACTTCTGATTATATTTAATGCAATAAAACATAGTTTATACAATTTCAATAATCTTTCTGAAAATTGATATAATTATTAAATAAATAGTACTGATCATATATATTTTTATATTCTATAAAGTGTGACCAAGAGTCACAACAAATTTATTCAAATTAAGAGAGCCTTTAAACTCAAGCCTATGTTTCTTAGTTGAACAGTAAAATACAAAAAAGGGATTTATAAGTTTTATACCAAAAATCATTGAATATTGACAGAATTAAATTCTGTAAAAAAAATATGCTTTAAATTATAAGTGAAAGTGACACAATTTTGAATTTCAGAATCATTATTATTGTAAAATTAAACTATTAGATTAGCTTGCACAGTCTTATTTCTCAGGGTATTTTATAGCCTATGAAAGTAAACTTTTTGGGAAAAAATTGGGCTTCTTCTCTTGAACAGGTTGCTGTATCATCTTCTTTAAATAATTACATATTTATAAACAAAGTATTGTATATATACTTTACCTGAATACTAGTAATAGGAAATGAAATGTAACTGGTGGGACAAATTTTGTGCATTTTACTTCAATAATGATCAAAGATGCTTAAATTTGACAAGAATTTGCCATTTGAATAAATTCAATTTTGTAAGAACACATCTCTATGAATAAACTTCTTGTTTGGCTGACTTGGCTCAAGTGATAAGCTAAGTAAAGAGATAATAATATAAGCAAGATTTTATTAACTGACCTTCATTTTCTTTTTTCATATGTTTTTTTTCCTACAGAATTTTCTTTGCAATGCATTTTCTATTGCTATTTTTGTGCTTTTGTCCATCCATACAGTAGGCTATCAATAATTTGTCAGATCTGTCAGAATTTTTCCAAGAGGTTTAGCTTTAAACGCAATAAAGAAGATCTTTGTTTGTTGTTTCACTTTTCCAATGTGTAAATTTTTACTATGCACATGACCCTGACACATATTTTGTTATAAACGTTACATGACGTATGTTGAAAAAAGAAAACAATGTCACCGTCAATTTGTGTAGGGGATCGAAAGGGGTTTTAGTTACTTTAAAATACAAGTATCGTATGGAATTGTGAAAATCCACAACTTTTAATCAAAATTTCATTCATGTCTTTAATAAAATCAGTATTTTAGAGCACTTTGAAACAGGTACAATGAAAAGAAGCTAAACTTTACTGTTTTGAAGTAGAAACGTAGCTAAAACCAGATAAAAATTGACATGGCTGGTGGTCACTAAAATTGATGTATAAAAGTAAAAAATGATGGCTTCAAAACAGTGTATAAATTTGAAATAGGTTTCCCGGTTTCATTTAAGATTATAACCGTTCTTTTCTGTATTTGGATACGCAAACGTCAAATTAGGAAAAATCGATTTTTTTTGGCGAACAAAAAAGATGGCTATTTTTTTTAGAACGGACAGGAAAAAGGAATAACAATAACAAGCTATTTTTTGTAATGTTTGTATGTCGTTAAGAAATTATATTGGTCACAAAACCTATTAATTTTAAAATTTAATTGTAATAAAAGCATGACAAGTTGCAAAAAATACTTTAAACGTCAATCTTTTAGCCGATTGATTTGGCGGACTTTTTGACGTTACGGACGACTGTAGCGCCACCTAATTAATTCCCCCTGCTATTGTTGCTGATAGAGCTTGACGACAACGGCCGTATCGAAGGACTTGCTTTCCAACTGTATATACGACGTTTTTATCCCCAATTGGAACCTCAAAAACGTCATCATAACACCGGTTACTATGTGACGTAGTCAAAAAAGCTATCAGACTGTCAGAGGCTCACAGAGGGAAAATAATGACGTGCTTCAGTCAATAATACATTTTTGATACAAAATCACGCATTTTAGACTTTTAATACTTAAATTTAATGTTAAAAGTGTTATTATAAACTATTACATACACGATAAAATTATGTTCACAGCAAATTAGAAAATCCTTCACGTATGCCGAACATATCAGGTTGGGTTTTTCAATATATATGTGTTGTCAACAAATACCTGCACTGGAAAATAACATTAAGTCAGGGGTAATCCGTAATATATGTGTAATTCAGGTCTCAGAAAGGGTATATACTGTGACATTCCCGGCTTAGAGCTTATATCCCCTTCGCCTTCGGCTCAGGGGATATAAACTCTAAGCCGGGAATGTCACAGTATATACCCTGTCTGAGACCTGAATAACATATAATATCCCAGTTGATGACAACGAATTGTCTTCAACATAATCCTGGCCTCTTTTCCTCAAATGTGACCTACCAAATTAAATTTTTTACCAAAATTTATAATATCAAAAATGATAAAAACAAAAACAAACAAAAAACAAAAAATGCATGTAAATATTTTTATCAATTATTTCAAAAAAAAAATTAAAGAAATTCCTTTAAGATCACAAAACAAATGGTCTGATGATTTATGTATTAAGATTGATGATTGAGGGGAAATCTATTTGAGGGCATTTCAAGCAACAAAAAACACTAAACTTCAAACTTTTCAATTCAAGTTATTACATAGAATTGTATACACAAACTCTTTTCTTTATAAATGTGGTTTAATAGAAACAGAAATGTAAACTATTAGCACTGAAACCATAGAAAGCTTATTGCATATTTTTTGGGAAAGTATATACAGCAAAAATATTTGGATAGCACTTCAAGATTTATTATTAAAATGTGGATTTAGCCTAAAACATATAGAGGCAAAAGATGTTATTTTTGGTATTGGGGAAATTTTTGACCCATATAATGTAGTACAACATATAATGTTGATTTTAAAATTTTATGTTTAAAGCTGTAAAAATTCAGGAGAAAAACCTTCTGTGGAAGGCAGTATTGCATATTTTAAATACTGTATAAGAAAAGAACAACATACAGTACATTTCTTATCGCCTACACAAAAAGAATATATAAATAACAAATGGTTGGTTGCCATTACAATCTGTCCTACGTGATTTAAATATTTTATAACTGGTACGAAAATTATAGTTATATTTTGTTTGATGTCTTGCTATTTAGAGTTCTCATATAATAATAATATCTCTAAGACCATACTTGAGACTGTACATGTGTGTAATCCTGCTTGATTGTTTTCTGTCTCTATGTCAAAAATAAACAAATAACAAACAAAACAAAACACGAAGGTTGCCACTTGTCGAGCCGAATCTGCTTACATTTCCGGCGTTCACTATGATGTGTTTTGTGGCCTGTTGTTTGACTTTTGTCGTTTTTCTTGTTTTGCCATGGTATTGTCAGTACGTGTTTAGACTATCCTTTTCTCTTTTTTTTTTAAAACACAATATTTCCTAATATAACTAGCGATCTAAAGTGAGTCAGATGCCTTAAAATACATACAGTGTATTGATTTTGTTCTTAGAACAAGTGCACTACAAAGTGCATTCAGCTAAAACAAAATTATAGGTTTTTTTTAGATCAAAGAGTAGACAGAGAAAAAGGAAAGATACTTAATCCAAAATAAAAAGAAAAGAAAAAAAGCAGTACGAAATCAATATGTCTGTCTGCGAAGGTTAAGAAAACAACACGACGCTTTTTACGTTACAATCATTTCATAATCTTGAGAAAAAAAGAACGAAAGCGGTTTTTTTTATGCAAAAAAAAAAGTATTTTTTCCGATAAAAAAAAGTCGAATTCATAGACATTTTTTTTTATAAAAATGACCTTGGATTTGTTTATCTCTAAGACTTCTTTGTATTAGTTCTGTGATCTGATATATAATGTCTCTAGAGCACGATCCGGGAAAATTCCGTACATATATAGTAACATCTTATTTATAATAAAAACCTATTGTCAGCCGGAAAAGCACGTCCATCCTTCAAAATATAAAACATAAGTTTAGTTACCTTGCTTTTGTATATTGTCCTTTTACATAAAATAAATGTAATTTAATATAAGTTACCATCAAGTTAAAGAAAACTAACCAATAAATGTTTTCAAAATTACTATTTGCATTCACATTGACAATCTTTCCACATCTCCTTATTTTTATATCATGAATATGTTTTAAACGTTCTCCAAATTAAATGAAAATAATATTAAATAACAATGAATATAGTAAAATGACACTTGAAAACGTACTGCACCAAAGATCCATGTATTGGCTGTAATTTCTGAAATAATTAGATTAGATTCAGTACCGAAGTGTCTGTATTTACTTTGAAAAATCAAGGTTAAAAAATGAAAGCAATTTTAATTTGCACATACACGAACGTAAAACCAATTTTATTTGCTAATTGAAAATTAAGCGGAATAAAATAATTTAAGACAGCAGAGAAGATAATTCTGTTTTAATTGGTTATTACTAACTGACCGACTTAAATAAAAGAATGAATGAATAATCTTGAAGAGTCAGCTATTAATACTGTAAATGTATGATGTCTCTAGTCTGGTCAAAGGGTCAGAGTGTCCTACTTAATTAAACTATAAATTGTTGAAATTAGATAACATGTTTTCACGTGCAGAGAAATTTCACTTATGACCAATGCATGATTAGATATCATCTTTCTTATTGGTCAATGATCTTGCGGGTCAGTACGAGTTCACGTGTAAGTGTATTGTGGTCACTTCCTTTTATCATCAGCATTTGATGTGTTAACTTGTGATTCTTATCAAACAATTTGTTCAAAATGCCCACCCACATACCGCCGTCTTAAATGTAATTTTCTTAGTTTCTGTAATGATTGCCATGTAATAATTATAAGGGACAACCAAATTACAACTTAGGAAACAACTGACGGTACATAGACATCACATTTAATTATAGATCTATCAACAAGAAAGGTTATTTTAGTCGACACATTAGATAAAAAACAGATTTCACCATATTCCCACTGTAGCAGTGCTATCAGGGTATTCCATGACAATGTTAAATTAATAAGTTAAGACATAATATCATTGAAATATGCAAATCAAGATTAAATTAATGTAGAAATTATTATAAATCTAATCTGAAACATGAAAAATTTACAAAGTTTCTTTTTCTAACACAGTTATGTCGCTTGTGTCTTAAATTATACTATTTCTTCGCACAGTGTCGTACAGATGGCAATGTCGTTATAGCTAATATGCCTATATTGATTTTCGAACCATGAATGAGTGGTAGAGATAACATCAATTGGAAAGACAATATAATATGATTATATCTAAAGGTACAAATTTTATTGATTGATTTTTGTTTGGTTGCGTAAAGATCATTTGCAAATATTTCAGGCTTATTCAGAACTAAATCAAAAGAGTTCTTTGTAAAATGTTATAAAAAATAGTATAACTGTAACTTAACTTTGTTATGGGTATTCGCATTTTAAAATCTTTTTGGATATAAACAATTCCGTGCTTGTCTTATCAAAATAAATGTATTAACACTAGAATTAAGAAAATAATTATCTTTTTTTTAAACTTTACGTAGATTTCCTCTTATTACAAATGTTTCAATCGTTAATTTGTGTTTATCTTTCTATGAATTTTGATAGACTATACCATGTACATGAAAATGTAACTAAATTAAATTCAATATTTAGCCTGTAAACCTCTCAAGACTATTGGGCATAGTGTACATTTTTAGTTAGATACCCCATATGGGTGATTGCGACAAAAATTTGTTCAATTTGGCACAGTAGTTTGGGAGATTTCTGTAAAAGATGAAGATGACGACAAGGAATGGTAATGGCTCACAAAGCATTTAAGCCAGGTGAGTTAAAAAAAGGAAACAACTACCAAGCGTGCAACCTAAAAAACATAACGTCGAAGATAGACGGATAATATCATTGACAAAAAAGAACAGACAAAAATAATTAACATAAAATCACAACAGAGTACACAGAACTCTTTGATAAAGCAACAAAACCACTTTAAAATTTGGAATGAAATCAGGAGCTCTGAAAGGAAAAGCAGTGTATTCTCTATTAAAATAAGATAGAATTCAGTAACGATTGAAACAAGTCAGGCGGCTATAATTATCTATTCGTTTGATATGTCTTTGAGCTTTCAATTTTTCCACTTGCTTACGGAAATTCCGTTTAGAATTTTCCTCGGAGTTCAGTATTTTTGTTATTTTACTTTTTGACGTTCTGTTGCTTATTTCAAGTGAAACTATCGGGGAAAGTGTTGTTCCGTGATGTCATAAAATATACCATAAACAAATGGACATTGGAATATATAATAGTTTAATTGGTTCTTCATGGAATAAGTATATATGATGTCAATTGTTTACAACATTTGAAATACTCACAAACATACACAAACACGATCTTCATCTTTATAATAACGTGTTCAACAGCTTTTTAAGTGCTGAAAACAGAATTTCATGCTCTTTGTTATGATTTCAATGTAGTAAGGCTACAATAAAAATTTCAATAGCGAATATCCTACTCCAGTAACCTAACATAATATCTAATGACACATTTTTCATGAATTGGTTCATCAAGGGTTTAAAATGTCTTCATTATTGTCTCGTTACTGTCAGCTTTATGTAAAGAGATGAGCCTCGAGTATCCTTGACGTGAAATTTGTCCGCCAATAATTTCATTCAAATCCTCTGATACCTCGCGTAATTTGTTAATGACAACCTAAAAACAACAGCCTGAATGCCAACATGTTAGCTCGTTAAATTTCCTTCAAATACATAGTTTGATTAGTGTAAATCTAATTCCACTTTATGGAACCGCAGATGTGTCGAAGGCTATTAACAGGGTAACATTTCATATTGCTTAGACAGACATGCCTTAAAGACAATTAATTAAATTATTCTTCAGTGGCTGGCGATCTTTTCTGTTCTAATTTCTTATCGCCATTTTGTCTCTCATGTTTGTTAAGTTTCAGATAGAGAAAACAGTCAATATGTCTAAGGGGGTACGATTGGTCAATTTCAAGACATCAACCAAAAAATTGACCTAAATGTAATTAATACATTTATGTTCGATTATTTCTGTGAACTTGTTTCGTTATATTAAAGTAATAATTACAACAATATTTATGAATTTTAACATTTCTAGACAAAAAAACTTTGACTTTCAGTAGTATACAAATGTAAGCAATGTATTAGAAACAATCGGCGGCGACGTTGTCGTCAAAATGAAGGGATTCAGTTTGCGCTCAAGTTTATTTATTCAGACATTAATAACCATGTCAAACCGTTATGGAATTTGATTAGATTTGTTCCAGTGGATATACTATAGTTATGTCATTGTACACCATACATACCAATGATATTCTTTTCATAAATCTGTCATAAAATAACATTAAAATATGAACTTTTATGGCCGATAATTTGCACTTAAACTAGAAAAAAATCATTGTAAAACGTAAATTCCGTCATATACAAATATTTTGAATGTCTTTTATAATAATGTATTTTGATGACAACAGATACTTACGAGTTTTAAATGTCCCCTTGGTATCTTCCGCCTTTTGTTACTATTTATACATTATTTTACGTAGGATGTCTGCTACTATTTATACATTATTTTACGTAGGATGTCTGTTACTATTTATACATTATTTTACGTAGGGTGTCTGTTACTATTTATACATTATTTTACGTAGGATGTCTGTTACTATTTATAAATTATTTTACGTAGGGTGTCTGTTACTATTTATACATTATTTTACGTAGGATGTCTGCTACTATTTATACATTATTTTACGTCGGATGTCTGCTACTATTTATACATTATTTTACGTCGGATGTCTGCTACTATTTATACATTATTTTACGTAGGATGTCTGCTACTATTTATACATTATTTTACGTAGGGTGTCTGTTACTATTTATACATTATTTTACGTAGGATGTCTGTTACTATTTATACATTATTTTACGTAGGGTGTCTGTTACTATTTATACATTATTTTACGTAGGATGTCTGCTACTATTTATACATTATTTTACGTCGGATGTCTGCTACTATTTATACATTATTTTACGTGGGATGTCTGTTACTATTTATACATTATTTTACGTGGGATGTCTGTTACTATTTATACATTATTTTACCATTGTTTACGTAGCATGTCTGCTATTTAAACTATTCGAGGACGGTGACCTTAATTAATGGATTATTAAAAAAAAATATCAGCGCTGCGACCTTTTCCATATGTAATTTAAGTAAAATATAGGGTGTCTAATGACCAATATAAAGATGTTCTTAGAATATTCAAGACTATATGATTTATACATGTATTAAGTGCAGAATCTGCAATTCCAAACAAAATAAAAACGTTTATGGGATGCGCCCTAATTGATCATAGAAATCTGCTAAGTTGAAATTTTTGTTCTAGCATGCTGTTTTTATAACAGTTGCAGACAGACCAAGTTTTAAAATTTCGCTAAGTTTCAACCTATGTATGTTTCTATCAAAACCTCATGTTTCACTATCGCTGAGACATAGGGATACTTTGTTATTATTTTTTCTGTATAACATTGTATTCACAAAGGTAATCCTATGGAACGCCACAGCTGTCTTATGTGGAACTCTGATATTACTTTATGTTGTTTAAGTATTACTTAATGATATTTTGTCTTTACTTAATATGGTTTTGACATTACGTAATGATGTTTTAATATAACTCAATATGGAATAGTCATTACTTAATGATATTTTGATATTACACGATATGGTTTCGTATTGACTTGATATAGTTTTGTCATTACTCAATATGGTTTTGTCATTACTCGAAGTGGTTTCACCATTTTTTAATATGGTTGTGTCATTAGTCAATGTGGTTTTAACATTACTTGATGTGTATGTGACTTAACGTAATGTAGTTGTTTCATTTCATGATGTGGTTTTGTTATTTGTAATAATGATTTGTCTATTCTTTATAGGGTTTTCAGAATAAACTTTTTAGTTAAAGAAAAAAAGTAGCATTCCATTGATTGAAGGTCGAATAAAATTGAAGATGGAAACGGGGAATGTGTCAGAGACAACAATGCATACTATAAAACAACAAATGTATGGACTATTGTGCTAACCTTCCTTCGCCAAAAGACGTGGACATATTATTGATTGATGGGTCAAACGTATACCATTTACAGCAACTGTACTTATTTTAAGGCAATAGAACGTTTTTTTCCAGAATATTTATTTAAAACACTAGGTCAAAGGAAAGAAGTCTTATTATAATAAAGGTTGATATTTTTTTTTTTATTTTTACTATAATTGAATTTGAACTTTATTACATTGATTTGTTTTTTGCAACAAAATGGTTTTTTGTTGTTTTTTTTTTGCATATTGAGATAACAAAAAAAATTTTTACAAAACTTATGCTAAACCCATTTCCAAAGACACCAAATTAACTGGTTCCTCATACTCGTATGAGAAGACGATTCGGAAGCTGGTAAACTTTTATTTGAAATTTGTTTTCGAAATCGCGTCATTTCGACAGTTGTCTTTATTTTATTTTTTCATTTCTTTTGCCATTATAGGTAATAGGTATATGTTTACCCTTCTATTTATATCTTACTTATTCATCATTTGTACTTTCTTTGTATCGAGAAAGTATCACTATATACGGTACATGTATGTTCTGTCAACTACACACTCTTGTTTGTGGCTTCTTGTTACGTTTCCTATCAGCTATATTAACATCTTTTCTGTTAACGTCTTTGTTAGATCTATTTCTGTATGTGTTTGAATTGTTTAGTCTATTGTTGTTTGTTGTAATTCTGTATTGTATGTTTGCACTGTTATGGCTAGGCTGCATGGTTCTAATTATTATCCCATTACATGTAACTTATTTTGGCTTATCGGGTTGCTCACTCAATTTGTCAGACTGTCATACAAGTGGAAGGTTTAAATAGTCATAAAACAAGAACTACCATTTTCAAAATTTAACCTGTACCAAGTCAGGAATATGACAGTTGTTTTACACTCGTTTTGCTGTTTGATTGTGATTGTGTGAGTTTTAATGAACTTCCCTTTTGAATTTACGAAGGAACTCGTTTTTTTTTTTTTGTATTATATTTTTTACTACCGAGCAATCAACTTACTTAGAATATATGAAGCGTTAAATGGATAGAAACGCTGGTGGAGTATATCTAAGGCGGGTTCAAGAAGAAAACCCTGTTTTCTTGTCGATCTTCTATAACACGACCTTGACTAGCCATGACTCGAAGGTGTCGTAACTGCTATATTCAGTGGGAAGTTGTCACTTTGTTTTTTTCTTCATTATTTCTTTTACAAGAAGCTGTCTTGGGAAATTATAATAATCAGTCGCGTCCTCGTGGACAAATTGACAAACACTGAAGAGTTCCCATTCCTCTATGTCTACATTGTCAAGTGGATACTTTTATGCTATGACATAGTTATTTCCCACTGAATGCTGTATTTTTCAACCAAAGAAAGATAATCCACGAAAAACTAAAACAAGAACTTTGAGGACAACTGTAGACAAGAATTTGACATATTAAACCAATCTATGATAATACAATATATTTGTACATGAAAGTGTGGTGAACAACTGATTATATATCAGAAGCAACACGCTTACATGTACCTCCACGCTATTTTGTCAAATTTGCTTGACTTTATTTCATATTACTTCGTCATATTTATTAAATTCCTTCAATTGTAGTTTATTTAAATTCTCAAAATTTGGAGTTCAATATGAATATTTAGAGTTATAACAGTAAAAAACTATCATGTAATTTTTCAGATCATTTAAATTCTTTAAAATCAGTATGGTTGTCGCAAGGCATCAATATTAACAGGTTCTGTTAACATTTGCATGAATTATTTGAGAGAGAGAAAAACAGGAAGTACCTTCAAAACCAACATAAAATTTTGACAGAGCAAGATTCTATATACTTTGTTTATTACTTAATTTCGTGTTTTTACTTTAAATAATATGGCTGAATCGTACAAGATACCGCTGCACTCAGTTTTAAACTACTAGACTCAAGCACTGAATTGAATCTAGTCATTGATATTCAAAATGCATTGAATTTACAAAGCTACTTTACACACCCGATAAAAAATGTTGAGATAGTTTTGATTATTCATTAAAATTTCAAATTGTACCGCTGAATATAATGGTTAATGTATTTTTATACTTTTAATTTACATTTGTAATTCACTTTATTTGAATCACAAATACACTTTATTAACTTTAGTTTGGACAAGTAATGCACATATGTTTCAATCTGAAGGTTTAGCTGGCTATAAAAACAGATTTGATCTCTTCGTTATTTCTAATCGCGAGAAATATTTTCGAGTAAGTTTTTTTATGGACTTTCCCGTTTTACCTCTGATATTGATATTTTTTTTTTATCTTTTCAATGTTATCAGATAACGAGCAAGAAAGACTTATTCTTTACTGACCTTATATACTTGATATCATAAGCGTAGATAGGGTTTACATTACAAGAATAAGGTCGAACCTTGACCTATGTCATTGTTGATATTGTGTTACCAAAGTAGGAACCTAGAATGGTACGTCTCATATCGATAGAAACAATCCAACTCAGCAAATCATAAAATCATATATAATATATATATATATCAACATGTTATTACATTGAGTATGAACATCATAATATTATTATAATCTCTAAGGAGTGTCGAGTGGAAATTCATTAGCCACCTGATTAATACCGCAGTCCCACTAGGCCACGATCGCACTACGATCTACATGTATGAAAAAAATTGCAAACTTTGATGATCTTAGTACGATCGTGTAGATCGCAGTAAGGTCGTATTACGGTCGTGGTGAGGTCTTCAAGATCGTGAAGAGCGTGGCCAACTTTGAACATGTTCAAAACATAGCCAGAAATTAGTAGTGGTTTTGCTAATTAATATGCATAATATGTAAATGAGAATTGTACCACGTGATAATACTTTGAACTGGACTGGCTTGATAGGCTTGATATCATTAAAATCTTTAAAACAGGGATATTATAAGTTGCCCGTCACAGAGTCCTTATTTACAATCACTTTGATATTTTCGTAAAGTTGTCAGGCGGTCAAAATCAAAACAATGAACGCGAATTTAGTGAATTTTTCGTGCTTTCGTGAGTTTATTCTTCTTGAAATAGTGACATTTTAATTTTGCGGCCCTTTATAGCGTGCTGTTCGGTGTGAGCCAAGGCTCCGTGTTGAAAGCCGTACCTTGGTCTATAATTGTTTACTTTTAACGATTTCTATTTGAAAAAGAGAAAATCTATTTTATTCTCTTTTTTTCCACTTTACTTGAATGAAATGTGTATAGTCAGATTTGATATTGGCAAGCTTGTATATTTTGATAAAATAACATATTTTTGAAAATGCAACATTCAATGACGAAGCAAGCTATCTCCATCAATTTCAGTTTGGGGCACAGTCCCCAAAATGAAATAACAACATATAATTCTGTCTGTATTATATGATTATGTTGCTGATTCAAACGAGATATAGTTTTGTAAGCGTACAATGAAAATCTTGTAAAATTGGGGCATATGCCCCAAAACATTTTTTTAAAAGAAAAAAATAAAGTTTATCATACTTTCCGATAAGTGCAAGAACAAAGAAAATATCAGTTTGCTTGAATAACAAGACAAAAGCAAATATCGTAAAATATATGTTTTCTATTATCTTTAATTAATAACAACATTCTTCCTTCAGTCACAATGCCGTTTAGTCATAAATCAAACAGTTTTTCTTTTTTCTTTTGTATTGATTCACAATTTTTTCTTTATGTCGTGGCCTTGTAAAGCTGACTATGCGGTATGGATTTTACTCATAATTGAAAGCTGTACATTTACCTAACGTGTAAATGATTAAGTCTGATTCATACGGACTATAAAATATACTAGTAGTTGTCTCATTTGCAATCCTACTTTATCTCCTTATGCACTTCCTTTCACACATTGTTCTTATCAGTTAATCAGTCTAAAAATAGCATGCATGACAATATATATTGCATGTAACATTAGGCCAAAATGTGTCCGTTACTGCTTTGTAATGGCTACAAGTAAAATTTGGCATATAACACACCTTGCCTGAAATTATTCAATATTTTTTTTTCGGATACCTGTTACTATCAAGTTTTGCTGTTTTTACCGCTGAACACACAATATTTAGTAGTAAGAGAATGTGCACGGGTCTTCATGAGGACTAGTATCTTGTGAACTAGCGTTCAGTGTGTAGGTCCAGTACAATACAGTGATTATATTTAAGTCACATTATCATGTTCTCGTCCTGAATGTGTATTTTGTTTGTTGCTGGATGTTAAACAGCCATCAATCCTTCTTTCTTCTGAACATGCCTTACATCTGAAACAAATGAACACACATACGATATCTTACTTTAAAACGTAAGAGAGATATCGATAAAATAGCAACAGACTCATTGCTGATTTATTATATTTAGCATATCAAATTTAAATGTTAAATACTAAACTGAATAAAATGCTTCTCTGAGCGCAGCCTGATACGACCGCAGAGATCGGATCTTGAACAGTTAGGGCAAATTTGGACACAATATTTGAGCTTGATACGGTCTGAATTTGGATTGTGATAACATTTTGGACAAAATATAGGTTTCTGACACAAAATGAATCTGGTCAAATTTGTAAAATTTTGAAGAAGAAAAAATTATGAACCCCTTAAAAAAATTTGAAAAAAAAAAAATTATTCCCCCCCCCCCCCCATCATGTCCCCTTGGAACAGTTGCACCCAAACTCAATTCCAGCCTTCCTTTTGTAGTATGGAACCTTGCAGTACAATTTTAGAGAGATCTTTACACTTAAACAAAAGTTATTGTACGGAAACTACACAAATACTTGTTTTTTGCCCCTTATTCCTAAACTGTTGGTACCATAATCCCCATAAGCAATCCTAATCTTTCTTTTATGATATTACACCTCCTTGTAAAATTTCATAGAAATCCATTCACTCAAACTAAATTTATTTTCCTTTTTCTTTGCCACACAGGAATGCTCATTTTTGTACATAACTGTCACATTTGTAGAATTTGCTTCGTACTCCCATATTTTAACTCCTGGACATAAAACTATTTCTGCTGGACTCCCACATGTGAAGCATACTAAAATCGAAGCAGATTTTTGAAATTGGACTCTATTTACACATCCGTATTTCTCTTTATAAAGACAAGTGTCTGAGTTGCATACGGGGGAACCTTTGCATTTCGCAACTCGCCTTTTCCCTATCCATCCTGTTCTACAACTATTTACCCACTTTCCCCATGGTCTACCATCTTTTATTTTCTTCACTCATGTCGTCTATTTTGCACTCAATTTTGAATTTCCTGAATCCATTAACATCATAAGGGATACATGTAGATGTGACAACCTCTGCTTCACATATTCCCCAATGTATTGGATTGAGTTCCATCTTCCGAAACCGCCCAATTGATTTGCGAGAACTTGTTATATTTGACGACAAACTATGGTTTTCTTCAACGGACGATTGTGGTGTTAAAGTTTCCCCTGGAATATAATTTAATATACTATAGATTTAGAATTGTATCGAAGTCTTATTTTCTTTGATGAATGGATGGATAGCTGTTTACCGAACATTCTTTGCATGTGTAAGGGAACAACCATTTTACTTCAAGGGGCGGGGTATGTTTTTTTTCCTTAAATAAATAATCTGAGTCCCAAAGTGATGAACAAACATGTTCTGTTCAAACAGACTATCTTAATTCCATTCCTATACAAATATATCTGACACTCTGCAGTAAATCGAAACATTTTTACCCTTAGTTAATTTGAATAGAATTGTATTTTCCATGGCACATAAATTGTCGAAATACATCCCATCAATTACTTGAACCTTGGCTTGAGAATTATTTCCCAAGTCATCTAATAAGTTGCTTGCTTAAATTGTTTAACTTCTGATATACATTTTAAAATATACTAATAATCTCCTGGATCGTCCGTAAAAACGGCTAATATAATCCCGGGTTTTATTAATTCAATGAAACGGTTTGTATCGCTGTTTGGGATTAGTCTTTCAACTATCTCCATTTCATGCACAAGTTTATATTGACAAAAAGTTCCGGCTTCGCTAGTACAGGAATGACTTTCATCACGACAGTTATAACATGATTAGCAGGACAAATCGCGAAGTAAAACATTCCGTGGACTTGTATTAAGTCTTCTAATATTGGTGAATGCACCTTACTGAAGTGGCGACTTTAAATGATCTATTTCGGAGTACTTCCGCAACATAAATTAAAATTCGCATTTTACATTTAGAGGACTGTCTTGGTTTCTCCAATTTGTCTTTCAAAAGTTGAACGAAGTTCATTTAATGAGATTTTATTTTCCATTTCACCATTCTTTTAAATAAATCGTTAAAAGCTATAAACGATTAATAAAAATTACAAAATTTAACCTGTGTCAAATCTGTGTCGCCGACCAGAGTCTATAGCAATATACACTATTCTTTTATTTTCGGCAGCCATTAACATCTTTTTCCAAATTTCACCACACAATTTGTTTTTATTATCATGAACATTTAATTGAAACTTTAGCACATAACGTCGGAAATTAGCGTTTGTTTCGGATTTTTCGACGTTTTAAGACGTTTGGACAAATTGGCTACCGTTTTGTAATGTGTGGAAGCATTTTATTCCTTTAAGACCCAAATATGAAGTTAATAAGAAAAGAATCTTGGCATTTTGTACTCTTCGTGTATCTAACTTTTGGTGTGATAAATTATAAATAACTTATTGAAATATGAGTTAAAAAATACGCGTTAATTACTTTGAAAAATTAAATATCAACTTGGACAAAATGGCTACCGCTTGAAAAACGACTGTGTAGAGAAGATTTTATAGAATCTGCAATATTTGAACTCAAGAACAATGAGGCAAATGTTTGTTCTTTTGGTAGATGTTATTATTGTCTACTCTTTTTAATAATTTTCCGCTATATCTACTTATAAAATTCACTTTCAGTCGTCGAGTTAACGAAAAACGTCGTTTACTTAGACATTTTTCTTATTCCAGCTTAATATGCAGCCACCGACTCAAATGAAATTTGACAAAATAACGGCTTGAACACCACAAAGAACCGACACATTTCGTTGTTCCTGCCAAGTTTCAGGAAGATCAGAGAATAAGAAATAGGATCACTATACATAAGAGTTAAAACAGTTTTTCATTAATGTAACGTTGGACATCCGTTTTTTCACATAACTTTGTTCTTTTAATCCTCGAATATACTAGATATTACTTAGTATGTGATCAAGAGCTATATATATATCTTGTATGAATATTGTTAGTGCTTCATAAGCCTCTAAAGGCTGGCTGATATGGTAATATACTATTGCTAATGTATTGAAATGTAATTGTAATGTCATGTATATTGTATCAGGTTGCACTTTAAATAGTTAACAACCTGTTCAGTCTATTGTTTTCAATCACGTCATGGTTTAACCGACTAATTCTAATTGAGGTGATGATGCAATGGCGGAATTTAAATGCGGTTGTAAGTAGTCTACCGACCTATTAGATTATAATATAGGTCAAGTGGCGGATCCAGGGGGGAAAGAGGGGGGTGTCCGGGGGTTGGAAACCACTTTTTTTGGCCGATCAATGCATTTGAATGGGGACATAATTATGGTTGGAACACACACCCCCCTTATCCTGGCTTTGGAACCCCCTTTTGAAAGCGGCTGGATCCGCCCTTGAGGTCACACTGTTATAGCCCATCCACATAGGTAATATCGAACATTTCTTAGTGCAAAATAACAACCCGTATCGCTTGTTATAAATTCCTTTCTTCAATGAATACTAAAAAAATGTTTAGAAAACAAATAAATAAGATGTAAATGTCTGTTGATGTTAGAAATGTGTATATATCTTTTCTATTTTTATAAATTTAGATCGTTCAGTGCTGTTTATTTGGTATTTTAATTGACGTGATCGTTCTTGTACCATCATATCTGTTGTTACCGTTACAGCTTTAAAAGTGTGCTATTACATATTGCACTTTACAAAAGATTCAGCACCCAAATGACTTTTTTGGAAGACTGGAAAGCAGTTATTTACAAGGGGAAATTTTAAAGATATAATATAGATATAAGAAGATGGTGCATGAGTTCGAATGAGACAACCTTCCATCAAAATAATAATTTGTTTCAAGTAAACCATTATAGATCAAAGAAGGGCCTTAAACACGGAGCCTTGGCTCACAGCGAACATCACACTATATAGGAAACCCAACGGTCTAATTTGTATAAAAAAAAGGAGATTCAAAGTACAGGTCAAATTTTGTCGAATCAATCTGAACGAGGACAGTATGATTCATCTTTGTCACAAGTTAGTTTCATTGTTATCAATAAAGAAAGTCTTCCATGCGTGCGTTGCGAGCATATCAAATATATATTATTTCGGTACGTTCATTATAAAATTTGCTTTAAAATGTTATATATGTGAACAATAATTTTGATTCTTAGCTATATGATTACGACATTGTTTATCAAACCCCATCGATACTGGCATTTTCAAATTTTGAAAATTGTGGATTGAACCTGGTTTTATAGCGCTAAACTTCTCACGTGCATGACAGTCTCATCAAATTCTGTCATATTTACAACGATGCGTGAACAAAACAGACATAATAGGTAAAATTGTCAAAATATGGGTACAGCAGTCAAATATTATTACTAATAAATACTACATGTACTATTGATATAACAAAAACACCGCTATGATATTTTAAAAGTATCGCATTGATATTAGAACTAATAGCATTTGTATATTTATGTATATAAGAAAAACACAGCACTTTAAATTTTACACGGACATAAACGTTTGCTTCTAACTAACTTCTGAATGTATATTTAGACTCAATTGTTGTTTATATTTGAACAATAAGTTTTAAAGTTAGTATTTTCTTAATTTTTTGTTGCCGAAAACAACATTTTCCGCATGGAATGTCTGCATATTTACAATTGATATTAGACAATATCGCTATGTGATATAAGAAAAGTTTTTATCGATTCGCTTCTTCCATAGACTGTTACTTATAATAAGAAATGCACGTGACAAAAAAACTAAGTTTTCAACTAGTCGGTGAACAAAGAAATAATGGACAAAGATAATTGACATATGTTAGACGGATACTTCATCACATAAGGCATCTCAATGAAAGTTTTGCAATTTGTGAAATTCTCAACATGCTCAAGGTATGTACTTATCTTTTTCATATACATGTTCTGTAAGGATTGCAAATAACGATGAGTGTTAAAACCAAACAAATAACCAGTACGACAGTATGTCGGTTAAAAGCTCATTAAATCTTATGTTGTCTCTGTTTTGTATACCTTGCCGACTCAAAATAAAGCTTATTTATTATTTATTATTACAAGATTGATCGTTTATATAAATATACAGTGTTAATTTCCATTGTTTAAAGCAAGCGTACATTTTAGATGAATAAGTACGGTTCCTTAATTATTTGTGCATTGTGATTCAAAATTCGTATGTTTTGTTTACAACTCTGTCTTGTATTGTTCTGGTCGTACTATTTCAAATATTCTATTTCATGACTGTATCATGTGTTTCCATCAGTTTACCATAATACTATCACATGTTTAGGTTAGAAATTATTGATAAACCCTAGTTTTTTTGTGTTTTAATGTCTAATCTTACCGTTTTAATTTATTGACCTAACTGCACGACTCGATTCTCAATTAACATTAAGATAATCGTTGCAAAGAATCCTGCTCCAACTTTTGTGAAAGACGGTTTTAACCTCGCAGTGTTGCGAGAGTTTATGTTCTATGTTGAAGGCAATTGTAGTGACCTGCAATATAAGTACCGTTCAATTGAATTTAGTTATATGTCTTGTGTTAGTGTCTCTGACCTAGGTTTTCTGTATTTGGCATGTGTAGTGCATCATGACACAACCATTTGTTACGTGTACCATGATGAACTTTCGTGCAGGACTGCTGTGTGTATTTTTAACATGGAACTCTTGACCAGACTATTACTTTTTGACTCTTGACATATGCACGTTGGTTGTGCCATCATGATACAGTGTGTTCCTTGGTATATTACCTTGACCTCAAAATATAATTTTCAATTGACCTTGCTTCTGAATGTGTGGCATGTAGAGGTATTGTCATACGATTGTGAGTCTAGTGGCACGAGAAATTTCATGTGAGCTTGACTTTTGCCCTCAATGTACAACTTGTATATTTTGTTTGATCAGAATATAATGGAGAATTGCCTGATTGGCACTCATACCACATCTTCTTATATCTATATTAGATATATAGATATATGTGTTAGTATTGTGTACCACGATGACCCTTTCCTCAAAATCTGCTTTGTGTTTTATTGACAAGGAACTCTTGACCAGACTATAACTTTTTGACTCTTGAACTATGCATATTAGGTGTGTCTCTTGGTATGATTACCTTGACGTTAAGTCAGGGGTCTCTGGTTTTGTTAGTCTTGTATGTTTTTAATTGTAAGTTACTAGCAATTTTTATATTCTAGAGTTTGAACTAGTACACATTTTGTAAAATGAGCCATCTGAAGCTCGCCTCCGGGCGAGGGATTTTCTCGCTTTGTTTAACACCCATTGGAGGCCTTCGACTGCTTTCTGCTCTTTTATCATGTTACTGTCTCTTTTACACATTCCACATTCCCATTCTCAATTTTGAAGAATGTTTGGTTCAAATGAAACTAAATCCTTTAATTTCCGTGAAAAGTTAGAGAGAACATTTTCTGCTTCAGTAGCACCATGTGCTGCCAGTTGTGATAGATAATGCAAAATGTTTCCATCATTTGACCTTAGATTTTATTTCATGGACATGTGGGTATGGATAGTCTTTTTTTACATCTTAAACATGCACACAGAAGGTATACGCATATTAATAAACTGAACTCAGTGCAAAGAACCTTTAAAGTACACTTAGACAGAGAGCTCAATAGTGAAACCCTTTGTTATGCTGGTCACATGTACTTGAAACATCACTGTCTGTTACCAAACTGCACCGAGATCCTGAAAAAAAATATGCAAGTTAATTCTATTAAAAGTAGAATTCAATGGAAGTAAATAAGCTGTTCACTGAAATAAATGTTGAATATGTGATTGTCTACTGTGAACGTACTTTTATTCATGGGAAACCAATTTTCGTGGATGACTTTATCCACGAATTTAAGTGTCCAACGAAATAAAACAACCTTTGTCCAAATCAAGACATAGAAATATACCCATGTAGGTTTGACTACTGATATGATCTAGAAAGTATTTTGAATATCACTGAACTGTATGAGAATACTACAATACACGGAGTAGTCACTGAGCAAATGCACTATAAACTACAACTGCAGGCAGGATTGTACCCATTAAATCTTTAAAAACGTAAACTGTCCAACTTTTGATCTTTTAGTTCTAATAACAAAATAATTTTTGATCAATGAAAGTCAGAATCACGGCATTGATATTCTATGATAAAGTGTACATTTCATGTCCTCATAGTTCATGAACGTATTTGAAATAATAATTTCATGCTGGGCTTGCTTTTGATAATAATTATTTTACAATTCAAGATATGTTTATAGTAAAATAAATAAAATTTAACTGTTATCCTTAGGTGACATGTTTATGGCCTAATAAACACCTTTGATGGTCTTTAATCGGTTGATAACTCTATCTCAGTTAATAAGTGTAATCACTACGTACGGGTCAATGTTTACTATGCAATTTCCTCCAATCCAAACAATTATATCTTTCGTTTCTAATGGCTTCAATTTTCATTTTATTTTTTTATTTTAAGAAAACTTAAATCCACACTAATTTAAAAACCCACGAACATTTAAATGTTGCTCAAACCACGAAAATTGATACCTACGACTCAAAGTACTTTCACAGTATTTGCCACAGATGTCCCTGCTTGTGAAAAAAACATGAGTAAACTTCCACATATAGATGCAAGATTCACGTAATTTTGACCGTTTTGTGACCATAAGCATTTTGTATAAGTTTCAAAACATTTGGTAAGGTAAACTGAAGTTAAAGAACGGAAACAACAGATTTAGCATTTTACCTATCTTAAGGCTGAGTTGACATTTGTGTCATTGGAAGTCGTACCACATCTTCTTACATCTAAGAGGGGGCGGGCTCATCTAATAACTCATGAACAGTGACGCCAACCAATATCGAACTTGATATATCTGTGTTATGGGGTAATAAGCATTGCATATAAGGCTTATAACATTTGATTGAGTCAAACTTATTTTAGAGAACGGAAACGAAAAATTCAGCATTTTCTATGTTTTTAAATGGACATCTATAATACTAAAATAAGGCTAGTGTGAAGCTAGCCGTCGATAACAACCGGCGATAATATTCATGAGGCCAGCCTTCAATAATATTCATGAGCCGTCAATAACATTCATGAGATGACTTGCGTTCGATGAAGTGTTGTAAGAAACTATGAACGATTATTATGATTAAAGTTATGTTTCTTGTTTATGTTTGATATTGATTCAAACAGGCAAGTCAGTGGGTGTCTTCTTCGAGGTCCGTGTTTACTTAATAAATTATAAAAAGGAACTATTGGTCTTCTGCAAGGGTTGGAATTTTTAACAACATTTAAAATGAAAGTAAAAAAAGGTTAATGCTTCCATGAACATAGAACCAAGAACTGATCTATTCAAAATTCTGTGATTAGTGAAATACAACTAAATGGATGAATAAATATAGAAATTGAACGATAACTATCAATAAAGGAATTGAAAGAAAGAGATGAAATATGCTTAATTATGAATCGTTAAAACGGGACATTTCACTGGACAAATAAAATAGGACAGTATTTATAAATATTTGTGACTTCTCAAATTATTTACATAGTCTATGCCTTTTTAATAATAGTATGACCATGTTAACTTTCCTTGCCAGTATAAAGGTACTGTTCAGGGTTGGTGATTTCGTTTGGTTGTATACACGACTGGAACTTGGTTAGTTTATATCAAATGGTCCATGTAAAGAGTGTTTCAGGTTTTTTGTGAGTGATGACTGGCTTTTTTATTGTTTTCGTTCTAGATATGCATGAAATAGTTAGTAATGGACTTTAAGCACACACCAATCAAATGTTTTGTATCCAAACTTTTTTTCCATTGTTTTAGTTTGGAAATAAAAATAATATAGATGATTAATATTTGATAGAGTATTTATTAAATCTTAAATGAAATAATACTATAATTTAGACTCAATAATGCAAATCAGTGTTTCTAATACAGAAAAGAATATCCGAAAAAAACTCTACCTTCGACCTATACATCTACTATCTCATTTGATAACTGTTGTTTACACTCTAATAAATAAATTGGCTGGTATATAAGTATTAGCCTGGTCGTTCGTCTGGACGTTCGTGTTAAATTGAGAATGAAAACGAGGAATGTGACAAAGAGACAAGAACCTTACCAAAGAACAGAAAACAGCACAAGGCAACTAATGTGCCTTCAACACAGCGAGCAATGTGCGTTGTAAGTGCAACTTCTCCTTAACAATTGGACCGATATAGATAATACTCTGGAACAGAAATAGATGTTATAGGGGGAATAATCGAATTTTCACATTTCAATACTGCAATATCTGGATAAAGTCTCTCGTTAGCTACTACAAAGATAGACGGAAATTGATTAAACGTAACACAAATGTAGAATATTACACATTGACATACATAACGTATTTGATTATCCCTGTTTTACATCTTTTAAGAAGGTGATTCTGTCTCAGAGAAAACTGTTAAATTCTGTTTCCAAATTTTATAAATTTTGTATTTACTTATTCATTTATATTTTGATAAACCAATACTTATGGAGGGGAATTTTTTGTGGGTTCACTGACAGCGTTAATTATCGTATAAGAATTTACTGAAAATATTGATTGATTTTCACGTTATTATTTTTTGCAATAAAACTCATCATCGATGCCTATCTTGTAAATTAATGTTATTACTACCACTGGGTCGATGCCTCTTCTGGTGGACTGTTAGTCCCCGAGGGTATCACCAGCCCAGTAGCCAGTACTCCGGTACTGGCATGAAAATACGGATTTTTTGTGTTATTAAATTTGCTGTTACAAAATGTTAAAAATTATTATAAAATAAGGAATTATCTCCCTCATGCAAAGCTCTGATTCCTTTCACGGATTTGGCTATACTTTTTGGAACTTTTGGATTATAGCTCTACATCTTTTATATAAGCTTTGGATTTTACATATTTTGGCCACGAGCATCACTGAAGAGACATTATTTGTCGAAATGCGCATCTGGTGCAGAAAAATTGGTATCGTTAATGTTATTACTACCACTGGGTCGATGCCTCTGCTGGTGGACTGTTAGTCCCCGAGGGTATCACCAGCCCAGTAGCCAGTACTCCGGTACTGGCATGAAAATACGGATTTTTTGTGTTATTAAATTTGCTGTTACAAAATGTTAAAAATTATTATAAAATAAGGAATGTATCTCCCTCATGTAAAACTTTGATTCTTTTCACGGATTTGGCTATACTTTTTGGAACTTTTGGATTATAGCTCTACATCTTTTATATAAGCTTTGGATTTTACATATTTTGGCCACGAGCATCACTGAAGAGACATTATTTGTCGAAATGCGCATCTAGTGCAGAAAAATTGGTACCGTTAATGTTATTACTACCACTGGGTCGATGCCTCTGCTGGTGGACTGTTAGTCCCCGAGGGTATCACCAGCCCAGTAGCCAGTACTCCGGTACTGGCATGAAAATACTGATTTTTTGTGTTATTAAATTTGCTGTTACAAAATGTTAAAAATTAATATAAAATAAGGAATGTATCTCCCTCATGCAAAGCTCTGATTCCTTTCACGGATTTGGCTATACTTTTTGGAACTTTTGGATTATAGCTCTACATCTTTTATATAAGCTTTGGATTTTACATATTTTGGCCACGAGCATCACTGAAGAGACATTATTTGTCGAAATGCGCATCTGGTGCAGAAAAATTGGTACCGTTAATGTTATTACTACCACTGGGTCGATGCCTCTGCTGGTGGACTGTAAGTCCCCAAGGGTATCACCAGCCCAGTAGCCAGTACTCCGGTACTGGCATGAAAATACTGATTTTTTGTGTTATTAAATTTGCTGTTACAAAATGTTAAAAATTAATATAAAATAAGGAATGTATCTCCCTCATGCAAAGCTCTGATTCCTTTCACGGATTTGGCCATACTTTTTGGAACTTTTGGATTATAGCTCTACATCTTTTATATAAGCTTTGGATTTTACATATTTTGGCCACGAGCATCACTGAAGAGACATTATTTGTCGAAATGCGCATCTGGTGCAGACAAATTGGTACCGTTAATGTTATTACTACCACTGGGTCGATGCCTCTGCTGGTGGACTGTTAGTCCCCGAGGGTATCACCAGCCCAGTAGCCAGTACTCCGGTACTGGCATGAAAATACGGATTTTTTGTGTTATTAAATTTGCTGTTACAAAATGTTAAAAATTATTATAAAATAAGGAATGTATCTCCCTCATGTAAAACTTTGATTCTTTTCACGGATTTGGCTATACTTTTTGGAACTTTTGGATTATAGCTCTACATCTTTTATATAAGCTTTGGATTTTACATATTTTGGCCACGAGCATCACTGAAGAGACATTATTTGTCGAAATGCGCATCTAGTGCAGAAAAATTGGTACCGTTAATGTTATTACTACCACTGGGTCGATGCCTCTGCTGGTGGACTGTTAGTCCCCGAGGGTATCACCAGCCCAGTAGCCAGTACTACGGTACTGGCATGAAAATACTGATTTTTTGTGTTATTAAATTTGCTGTTACAAAATGTTAAAAATTAATATAAAATAAGGAATGTATCTCCCTCATGCAAAGCTCTGATTCCTTTCACGGATTTGGCTATGCTTTTTGGAACTTTTGGATTATAGCTCTACATCTTTTATATAAGCTTTGGATTTTACATATTTTGGCCACGAGCATCACTGAAGAGACATTATTTGTCGAAATGCGCATCTGGTGCAGAAAAATTGGTACCGTTAATGTTATTACTACCACTGGGTCGATGCCTCTGCTGGTGGACTGTTAGTCCCCGAGGGTATCACCAGCCCAGTAGCCAGTACTCCGGTACTGGCATGAAAATACGGATTTTTTGTGTTATTAAATTTGCTGTTACAAAATGTTAAAAATTATTATAAAATAAGGAATGTATCTCCCTCATGCAAAGCTCTGATTCCTTTCACGGATTTGGCTATACTTTTTGGAACTTTTGGATTATAGCTCTACATCTTTTATATAAGCTTTGGATTTTACATATTTTGGCCACGAGCATCACCGAAGAGACATAATTTGTCGAAATGCGCATCTGGTGCAGAAAAATTGGTACCGTTAATGTTATTAGTACGCCAGGCGCGGGTTTCGAACAGTACATTATGACCATCGGCATTTTGAAGACCAAATAAAATACAAAGATGAGGAGCAGTAGAAAACCGACACTTTCAAAAGGTTGTGTCAAATAAACCTACGACAATCTAAGCAAGGGGGTAAAAAACACTTTTGGTTTCGAATAATACAACATTTTAATAAACAGTAAATTACAGACAAATGAAAGTGCTGACAATTGGACTGGTGATAGTCGCATGACGAAATATCCACCTGATATTGCATCGGACCATTTACCCATTTTTTGTAATCTTGTATTTATTTTCTTGAAAAATCTTCTAGACACAAAAATAAAATCGCTCAACTCAAGAGGCACAATTTTTATACTTGATAACTTGGTTTACTTTGGAAATAAGTTGCTTAATTGTTTTTATTGTTATATTTCATTTATATCTGAAAACATAATAAAACATTCTATTGTTGAGAGATTTGCTCATTAAAATGTCTGGGATATTCTCTAGAATTAAACCGTTCTCACACGCTTCAAGTATGTTTTAGAACTAAGACAATTAAAATTCAAACTTTTTTCATAAAAATTAAAGTTGTGAAAATGACAGTTCAATAAACTTGCTGTCAAAATATAGTAGTGCCTCAAATTTACATAAGAAAGATAAACAAGATTATCTATGTAAAAAAACACTTAGAAATAAATAGCAACATCATTTCATTTAAACATGCTGTCAAAGAGAGAATAAACTGTACATATCAAACAATATGACGCCTTGAATGTATATGATATAAAAAGTAACAACAGATCCGTACTTGCCATGGACAATTCAATTGGTGCCAGTAGTTGAACATGATTGGATAATACTTGCAGAGCATCTGATATCTCGGTGTTTGATGCTACCATGTTGCTCAATGAGTTTAGTTTTGTGTATAATTTTTTTGTGAACTCTTGTTTGTTAATATATTGCTAGATCCTTTTAAACGCATCATAAATACAATCAGATTGATTCAATACATTCAGTCAGCATATGTTTAACGTCAAATTACAGCTGGACGACACTCACCTGTTTGTTTTGTAGGCGTTCTGGTGTTGCTGTAGTTGTTGTTTTGTAGGCGTTCTGGTGTTGCTGTAGTTGTTGTTTTGTAGGCGTTCTGTAGTTGCTGTAATTGTTTTTTGTAGGCGTTCGTGTGTTGCTGTAGTTGTTGTTTTGTAGGCGTTCTGGTGTTGCTGTAGTTGTTGTTTTGTAGGCGTTCTGGTGTTGCTGTAGTTGTTGTTTTGTAGGCGTTCTGGTGTTGCTGTAGTTGTTGTTTTGTAGGCGTTCTGGTGTTGCTGTAGTTGTTGTTTAAGTTGCGTCCACTTTAATTTCTCCGCTTTATTGTTTGTAGTCATTCGGTTTTTTACTGGTCGCTTTATTCACATCCTGCTCTTCCTTAATCTATTTGAGTAAAGTTTTATGTTCCTTAAATCTCATTTTGCATGCTGTTAAGCAATACTCCGAGGTGATTCCTCGTCCTTGGTTCCTTGATTTGGTACCGCTTTCATAGATACATGTTGTACTTGTTGGTTTTAACCAAGTACAGAAAGTAACATTAGCTGTTTAGTCAAAATTTACAACCACCTGTTGTTCAGTGGTTGTCGTTTGTTGATGTGGTTCAAAAGTTTTAATCGCTTTTCTTTCTATGAATTAGATCGTTGGTTATCCAGTTTTATTAGTGTTACACTAGTCATTTTTGGACCCTTTATAGCTTGCTGTTCCATGTGAGCCATGGCTTCGTGTTGAAGGTCGTACTTTGACTTATAGTGGTTTACTTTAAACACAATGGGACTTGGGTAGATAGTTGTCACATTATGCACTAATACCACATCTTCTTAGTCTATGAAACCAGGCAACGACTACATGTACATCGACAAGCTTAGTTTTTTTTCCAAAAATAATTAGTAAAGAAAACCCTACTTTTTATTATGAATCCTGTAACAGATACTCTGGCTGATGTCCAGACAAGAACTTCATAGTCAATAAAGAATGTTGTTGATAACAGACGAATCGGACGTTGCTTGCAATCTGTCTTGAATGAAAAACATTATGCAGATGTGCTATGAACGATGGGCGAGAGAAACCAGAAGAACAGTCAAACTCATAGATTCAAAATAAACTGACAACTCCATGTCTAAAAAATGAAAAGACAGACAGACAAATAATAGTACACAAGACACATGTACAACATAAAAAACAAGTGAAACTGCGAGCTACTGCTCACTGATGATACCCCCGCCGCAAGTGGATAATATTAATAGTTTAAAAATATGCAAGTGTTCGGTAAACAGGAAGTTGTCGAGTGATGAATCTGAAAACGCATCACACGGCATAGCTGACTTATATAAATCCTGAAACCAAATTTCAGAAATCCTTGTATTGTAGTTCCTGAGAAAAATGTGACGAAAATTTTCAACTTGGCTATCATGTGTAAAATCATACAAGTGTTCGGTAAACAGGAAGTTGTCGAGTGATGAATCTGAAAACGCATCACACGGTATAGCTGACTTATATAAATCCTGAAACCAAATTTCAGAAATCCTTGTATTGTAGTTCCTGAGAAAAATGTGACGAAAATTTTCAACTTGGCTATAATGTGTAAAATCAGACAAGTGTTCGGTAAACAGGAAGTTGTCAAGTGATGAATCTGAAAACGCATCACACGGTATGGCTGACATATATAAATGTTGATACCAAATTACAGAAAGGGTGGATGTGTAGTTCCTGAGAAAAATGTGACGAAAGTTTCATGGGACGGACTGACTGACGGACGGACTGACGGACTGATGGACGGACTGACGGACGGACTGACGGACAGACAGAGGTAAAACAGTATACCCCCCCTTTTTTAAAGCGGGGGTATAATAAAGACTAAGGAACACGAACCACACCAAAAACTGGGGTTGATCCCAGGTGCTCCGGAAGGGTATAATTGATATCAAAATTATGTATAAGAATAAGAATTATGAAATTTGAATGAAAGCAATTTGACACTACTGTATACACGAGAAAACAACTAAAAGTCAACATACGGCTTTAACATTGAAATCAAAAAGTCGAGCATTTAAATTGTATCGTCTTCGGTGTAGGTAGCAGGTGTTGCAATCTGTATGTTTTCCCAATTAGTTACATATTTGTTTGTTTGGTTTTTATAGAAAAAAAAAAAATGATTAAGGTTATGACATAATGTTGACTGCTGGTTTTTTTTTGACATTTTGCCTATTATGTCTTTTGGTTTTGGTTTTGTTCATGTATCTTTGTCAATATAATGGAATATGATGTGACCGTCATACAAGTGAGATGTTTAGCTAGCCATAAAACAAGGTTCAATCCACCTTTTTCTACATACGAAAATGTCTGTACCAAGTTAGGAATATGACAGTTGTTATCCATTCGTTTGATGTGTTTGGGCTTCTGATTTTGCCATTTGATTTGCGCTTTTCTGTTTTGAATTTTCCTCGGAGTTCAGAATTTTTTGTGATTTTACTTTTTAGTAAGGAAGTAAGCAAAACAAGGAATTTATATACATTTATACTTTTCCTTTTTTTTTATTATAGAAAACTGTGTTTTTAGACTCTATATACATATGTCTCCAGTTCTTGTTTCAGCAGAAAAGCCCCAAACAATGTTGTTTAATATGCACACATCATTATTTGGAATGTCTTATTTCAAATAATAATTTTTCATACAAAACGATATATTTTAGGCTTTTTGTGCTGAAACAACAACACTTTTGTCGTGAAAAGAGGTGTAAGCAAGCAACCTCCGGTTTTTTTAATTGCTTATTAAGCATAACAGGCTTTTCATTTTGAATTTATTTTGGAGTTCGGTATTTTCGCTAGTACAGTTTTTAGATGCATCATGCTTTGAAATTTTAAAACATGTATATGCAACGTTAACTCCTTTATATCTTTTTTACCACAAACAAAATTAAAACCCCTTCATAAGGAAATGTCTGTACCAGGTCTGGAATATGATAGTTTGATGTACATGAGCTTTTGATTTTGCCTTTTGATAAGATATTTTCCATTTTGAATTTTTCTTTGAATCCGATACTTTTATTATGTTACCTTTTAATGACATGCATTTAACAATATGTTAACAGTTAGATACATTGTCTTTGACATATTAACTACATGTATGTACACCTTACATTTCAAATAATTCACAGCTCATACCTTTTACAGTAATAATGTAAATGAACTGGAAAAACTGAAACTCCTCTTTTTAAATAGTTCTAGATCATCCAGAGATCATTTTAAGACATACAATTTGACATTCTAACTTTTTATCCTAAGTTTGATTTGTTTACAATTTATTCATAGCTATTGACTTTACTCAATTTTTAACCGGATTTTTGTGACAAAAATGTCGGTTATTGATTTGGGGATGTACGGCGGACATTCGGGCGGTCGGTCGGTCGGTCGGGCGGGCGGGCGGGCGGCAACCAAATGTTGTCCGTGTATTTACTCATGAACCATTCAGCCAAAGCTTTTAAAATTTTAATATATTGTTCCTGACAACAAAATGAAGGTCAAGTTCAATGACGATTTTGACTTTTACCGTTCAGGAGTTATGGTTCTTGAAAGATTTAAAAATGGCATTTCCAGTCGTGTCCGTTCATTTACGCATGAACTGTTCAACCAAAGCTTCCCAAATTTTAATATGTTGTTACTGATGACAAAATGGAGGTCAAGTTCAATAATGACGATTTTGACTTTTACCGTTCAGGAGTTATGGTTCTTGAAAGATTGAAAAATGGCTTTTCCAGTCGTGTCCGTGCATTTACTCATGAACTGTTCAACCAAAGCTTTTCAAATTTTAATATGTTGTTACTGATGACAAAATGGAGGTCCAAATAAATGTTAATTAATCAGGTTTGGTGTCGTTGTGACAGCCTCTTGTATTAACCTCTTTGTGCGAAGGTCTCAGTCCTTAAATAATGGATTTGACTATACTTTCTTTTAGTATAGTAATCTGCTATTCAAAGTTATTATGAGTTCTTGGTTGTTATAGTGTTGGCCTTGGTCATCACTGAAGAAACATTAATTGTCAAAATGCGCATTTAGAGGAGTTCACTTGATACCATTAAAGTTAGCATGCCTACTATATGTCTTGAGATTATCTTAAAACCTGACTTAGTCCTTAGAAATCTTATAAACTTGTGAAAAACTTAGAGCCTGGATTTCGAAAAAAATCCTAATACATCTGCACTACAAAAGTCAAAATTTCTGAAAAATCTTTTTTTCTGAATTTGAAAGAAATTTTATTCGACATTATTTCTTTCTCTAAATTAATTTTAAAAATTCCAAACAAAGTATGAGTTTGTCTAATAAAGTTCTTGATTTTTCTTGACATGACAGTGTTAACATACTTTAAAAATCTATTTTTATATAGAATCATATTCAAAACAGTGTGGTCCTGGCCATTGATTGACGACCTAAATTATCCCATTGACTGGGACAGATTAGGTGAACGTTTGTCTGTAACGACCATTGCTCACTTCTTACTTATTATAGAATTTAAACTGTGGGGTCACCAAAGGTTCTTAACGCCTTTAATAATAAAATAATTCGAAAAATTATTCAGGAATAACCTTAATGTTTGATTTATATTATTGATATAAATCAACACATCGTGTTATTCCGGATTCGTTTTTCGAATTGCTTTATTTAGGTGTTGAGAACCTTTGGTGACCCCACAGATTCAGTGTCTTTAACAAGTACATAGTGAGCAGTGATTGTAACCGACAAACGTTCACCTAATCTGTCCCAGTCAATGGGCTAATTTAGGTCGTCAATCAATGGCCAGGACCACACTGTTTTGAATATGATTCTATTTCATCTCGAAACATTACATGAATTCAGTCAGACAGTTTTATATGTACGCTGTACACGATGCCACCACAGGACTACATTTGATAGACGTTTAGTCTTACTTTCTCTTCAAAGGTTTATTCCAAGAACATTTTATACGCAGGGTAAAGTAATGTAGATGCCTAAAAGTTAAACCGATATACCTGTATGTCTATAAATAAATAAGTTTTGTTGATCTTGATACCGTTTTAAAACTAGAGGCTCTCAAGAGCCTGTGTCGCTCACCTTACTCTACTTGAGTTTTGAAATCATATAAAAAAAAGGCAAAATCGTAACAGATACTAAAATAATGATTAAGGCCAAATTTTGTATAATATTGCATTCCATTATGTGGTTCTTTATAAGAAGACATTTGTTTGTATTTCCCTTAGGGTCTTATGTTAAACTAAGTCCCCTGCTGACGGCCATCTTGGACGATGGATCGGATACACAAAGTAACAACACTTCATACGGAACATTCATGCTATGTTTGGTTCATTTCATTCAGTTGTTCTCTTAAAAAAGACATTTGTACTATGTATTTCCTATAGGGCCCTATGTTAAACTAAAAGTCCCCCACTGGCGGCCATAATGAAGGATCGGCTGCAAAGTAACAACACTTGGTTAGTACCTCAAAGGGACTATTCATGCCGTGTTTGGTTTCATTCCATCTAGCGTTTCTCTAAAAGATATCGGAGAAGTTAGAATGTGATGATCCTGCAAACAATTGATAAAACACGTGATTTCCGTGCTTACAAAATATGTTTAATGGAAAAAATTATCAAGTACGCACAAGAATTAAATAATGGAATACTGAAAAATGTCAAACGTTTTAAAGCATTGGGAAAACATGAATTGTGAACAGACTTTTCCAATATATTTCTAGAGATCACTGCTGGATTAACACAAATAGCAGACGTCCGTTGGGAACGGCGGGATAATGTTATTTTTAATATTTAAACACTTTAAACCATGAAACATCTAACTGATTTCCATTTTTAAATACATTGTAGGCAATAAATAATAATCAACGACTAAAATGCAACGTCGGCCTTTATTTATTGCTGAATTTGCATGAGTAAGTCATTTTACAGCTAAATAAACTGTTTTGCTCACTGTAGCAAGCCACACAGCATATTCGTCCTTGCAGCCACGTCACTTGAAGTCTAGTGGATAGTTGTGTAATTTTCAATATAACTTCTTTTGATCAATTACATTATATCATATTTTAGAACGATATACGTATATAATTTGATTTTGGATGTAACGCGTCCTCTGATTGGCTGACATTATTTTGATATCAGCCCATAGATATAATTTAGTCATGTGACCATGACGTCATCAACGTTTTTTCATGGTTTTCTACGGTTTAAAATGGAATTTAGAATTAAATTATAAGGAATGATTGTAATATTTTTTCTGTCTATGTGAAATAACATAAAAAATGAGTTGCACACTGTTGAATAACCCGCTACGCGCGTTATTCAGTGTGCACCAAATTTTTTATGTTATTTCTTATGGTTGCACATTGTAAATACAGCTGTTTCTCAAACCACGCCTCTTTTGGGGAGATTTAGAATATTCATAGAAAATGATTTTGTTTACATACTGGTTCTCAGTTATGCTCTGTGTTCCATCTCATAGAGACATAACTTGGGAATGTTATCAGTAAATATACATGTGCATATTGTTTACATTGAAATCTGTGGTAACCATTCATTCGAGGTAGGAGTAGTTAAGAAAATTAGTGTTAGTTTAAACTCTGAAAAGTTCAGGGCATATAAACGTTGAAAATATGCCGCACAGCCCTATATTTTGACCTTTGAAAAAAATTGTGGTGCATATGAACTTTCAATTCTAGGATTAGATTTTTTTTAAACTTCATAGTAAAAGTGGTACAGTTTTAGCCGTAAAAGGAGTTCTTATGGGAAATTGCATTGTCAATATTTACAGAAATGCAACCTATATAGAGTGAAAAAAGAGAACATTCAGAATTTAACCACATTTGCTTTATCTTGAAGATTTTAAAGAAATTAACTCAAATATGAAGTTTTATAAATATTTCATGAAGATTGATAGAATCCAGGAATCGATTTCACAAAATAAAAACTTACGACTAAGATTTGTCTTAAGTCATGAACAAATCAGTATACTTAAGATCAATCTTAGTCGTAAGTTTTTTTGTAAAATCGATTCCTGGGCCTAAGATATGATGACTCAGCATAAATTCACAGTTTACAGTATGCATAGTTTACTTAAAGTCCTAAATACAAAATTAATTCATAATATTTGCATATGTGTTACTAGTAGTTGAATTGTTAAGAAGTGCTTATATTTACTCTTCGCAGTCATTGAAACTCATCGATCCTTCCTGAATATTATTTATGGGGTGTTTGTGTCCTGTCGATAACCCAAAAGTAAGCCGTAACATCTAAATCTGCTTTTTTGTCACCACGGCATAAACAAATACAAGCTTATTTTGGCGTTAATATTGAGTCACTGATAAGGTCTTTGCATCGGAACTAAACACATTTATTCTAAAAACAGTTGTTGGCATGACACGGGTTATGTTCTTCTCATATATGTTATGATGGTATGATACTAAACCCCTAATGGGAAGGACTGTGCCTGATGTTCATATGATGAAATCATAATCTTTCAGTCAGTTTAATTGAAGTCTGGAGCTGGCATGTCAGTTAACTGCTAGTAGTCTGTTGTTATTTATGTATTATTGTCATTTTGTTTATTTTCTTTGGTTACATCTTCTGACATCAGACTCGGACTTCTCTTGAACTGAATTTTAATGTGCGTATTTTTATGCGTTTACTTTTCTACATTGGTTAGAGGTATAGGGGGAGGGTTGAGATCTCACAAACATGTTTAACCCCGCCGCATTTTTGCGCCTGTCCCAAGTCAGGAGCCTCTGGCCTTTGTTAGTCTTGTATTATTTTAATTTTAGTTTCTTGTGTACAATTTGGAAATTAGTATGGCGTTCATTATCACTGGACTAGTATATATTTGTTTAGGGGCCAGTTGAAGGACGCCTCCGGATGCGGGAATTTCTCGCTACATTGAAGACCTGTTGGTGACCCTCTGCTGTTGTTTTTTATTTGGTCGGGTTGTTGTCTCTTTGACACATTCCACATTTCCATTCTCAATTTTATAGAAATACAAAAATATCTCAACAAAACTTACAATAGTGTGTTCTATCCTGAATATGTACTAAATATTCCAAATTGCTAGAAACAGCAGAATAATTTAGGAAATTTGAGGCCCCAGGGGCAAAAAACATAGAAAATTGCCTACCCCCTGGGTCATAATACAGATAATTTAACTTGTAAATGCTATGATTTTATGATGTTTAAGTTCTTGATATAGAAAACAATAACTTTGTTTGGAAGTTATTCAAACATCGGATGTTAGCAGTCATCTCTACAACCATTTTAAGTGAGTGTATATCTCAGACTGGTATCTGCATACATACAACTATTACAAATATGGCTTTGTTTGAACACTTCTATTATATTTATTAGGTAAATTGTGTTAGTTATATGATTACAGATGACACTGTTGTGAGAAGAATTTTAAATTGACCATTTGAGGTAGAAAATGTGAACTTTAATTGACAAATAGGCATACAGTAAGATGTGGACTGAAGACAGAGGCAGGATTGGATATTTTATATAATCTTGAATGTTGTAATGATTGACTGCTAAACATAACATTTATAGTATTCTGATATGCTTTCAATATGTTATCAAAACAGTTTTAAACATGTTCTAGGCATTTTATATAAAAAAAAATACGCAAATAGGGTAAGCTGGCAATAATTAGTCTTTTTTTTTTAAATTATTTTAAAAATTGAAACAGGGGAGGGGTATAAAATGTTCAGTAAAAAAAAACTTAGTGTATACACAGTGATTTCTTTCAGGCTATAATTCTGATAAATGAGTATTTATGTGAGAAAAACTTATTTTAGAGAGTTTTCTATTTGAATAAATGTTTGTATAAGTTGTACTTTGTAAAAACAGCTGTTTCTCAAACCACGCCTCTTTTGGAGAGAATTAGAATATTCATAGAAAATTAATTTTGTTTACATACTGGTTCCCAGTTATGCTCTCTGTGTTCCATCTCATAGAGACATAACTTGGGAATGTTACCAGTAATTATACATGTGCATATTGTTTACATTGAAATCTGTGGTAACCCTTCATTCGAGGTATGGGTAGTTAAAACTCTGAAAAGTTCAGGGCATTTAAACATTGTTAAACGTTGAAAATATGCCGCACAGCCCTATATTTTGACCTTTGAAAAAAATTGTAGTGCATATGAACTTTCAATTCTAGGATATGATTTTTTTCAAAACTACATAGTAAAAGTGGTACAGTTTTAGCCGTAAAAGGAGTTCTTATGGGAAATTGCATTGTCAATATTTACAGAAATGCAACCTTCATAGACAGAAAAAAATATTACAGTCATTCCTTTAATGATTTTGAATCAGACTAACAATGAATGCATTTTGTTGTAAACCGATCAAATTAAAGCTTTTCGCCTAAAAACCATACGTTTGATATTAAATTTGATTAGTTTATTGGGTTTTTTTGCTCGGATAATTTAAAGGTGAAAAATAGAATGGTGGCGAACATTTCACTACCAAGAAGCAGGATATATTTAAGAAAACATTGGCATAGTACCCTGTACGATCGACCGTTTCGTAGTCTTTATTCTTTTTTGGGCGGATTAGAAGAGGAGGGAGGTAAGTGGGGACTTGTTGCAAAAATGTATAACATGTAAAATCTATTTACACAATTAAACTCTGTTTTGAAAACGCTAATATTAGCAGTAAATGCTGTCCATTTCAATGTTGTCCATTTTAAGATATAACTGTTACAAAACAAAATGAAAGCAATGATATTAAAATATGCAACAACAAAGATGAACTTAATTTTTCCATTATAGCAGGTACCATTTACCGTACAGTCTGTTACAATATGTGCTAATGTATAAGAATGAAAGGAACGTGTACGTAACCCTTTCATTAATATTAAAAGTGTACATGTACAGGTTATTAATAAATTAAAATATGCCACATACTTTTTACAACCACTAGTTTGTTGCAACTGCTGGTGGAAGTTTTCTTAACGCGGATATTACTTATCATGTATATAGTAACTTTCGAAGTTACAACATGAACGATCATTGATGTCGTAATATTTTAATAAATCAATTGTTTTACGAAAATTTAAAATTTCAACAATACTAAGATTTTTCAACTCTAGGAATAGATTACTATTCTGATTCGAACAAAAAATTCTCTGAAACTGATATTATCAAGATGCTTGAAATTTTGATTGACATCATATTTGTTACGTTCGGAGGACGTGTTTTTCAACAGACTGTCGGCATTCCAATGGGAACAAACTGTGCCCCTCTACTTGCCGACTTGTTTCTTTATTATTATGAGGCTGACTTCATGCAGGAACTTCTTAGGAAGAAAGATAAGAAGTTAGCAATATCCTTTAACTCTACTTTTCGCTATATAGATGATGTTCTTTCACTAAATATTCAAAATTTGGTGACTATTTGGAACGCATCTATCCAATCGAGCTAGAGATAAAGGATACTACAGATACAGTTAAGTCGGCCTCATATCTTGACTTACATCTAGAAATTGACAATGAGGGTCGGTTGAAAACAAAACTTTACGACAAAAGAGATGATTTCAGCTTTCCAATTGTGAACTTTCCATTTCTAAGTAGTACCATTCCAGCAGCACCTGCATACGGGGTATATATCTCCCAATTGATACGATATTCCCGTGCTTGCATTTCCTATCACGATTTTCTTGATAGAGAGTTGCTGCTCACAAGGAAGCTATTAAACCAAGAGTTCTAAATGGTGAAGTTGAAATCATCCCTTCGTAAATTTTACGGACGCCATCACGAGTTGGTTGACCGTTATGGAATAACCGTTTCACAAATGATATCGGATATGTTCCTTACGTCGTAACTACAATCCCCTTCCCTATCATGAATGTGACCTACCGAATTAGACTATTTACCGGATGTGTTATCACATAAGCAACACGACGGGTGCCGCATGTGGAGCAGGATCTGCTTACCTTTCCGGAGCACCTGAGATCACCCCTAGTTTTTTGGTGGGGTTCGTGTTGTTTATTCTTTAGTTTTCTATGTTGTGTCGTGTTTGCTGTTGTTTGTTTGTCTTTTTCATTTATAGCCATGGCGTTGTCAGTTTGTTTTAGATTTATGAGTTTGACTGTCCCTTTGGTATCTTTCGTCCATCTTTTACCTTAGATATATTTGTCCACCCTTTTGGATTGTACCCTTCGTTCTTTAAACGGACTGTTATCTTTATCTATTTTTTTTCTAGTGTCACTGATGAGCCTTTTGTAGACGAAACGCGCGATTGGTACATACACTATTTTAAGCCAGGTATTTTCATGAGTCTTTCATCTCAAGAATGTTTTGAATACTTTCAAAATTTACGATTGTTCTCAAACAGTCTGATCTGTAAATATGTTTCTCGTTAAAACATTAGACTGTATTTGTCAGCCTTAGGCTACATTCAATTATTACATCAATGACAACATATGTATATACTCACTTTTTTTAGTTGAAATGATTTTATTCGTTTGTTTTTCAATATTGATCAATATCAAATACATCATGTCCTCCCTACCACAAATTCTATCGATTTCAATTACATTTTATAACCCTTTTTAAAACTTGTAAGGCATCTTTTCTTATTTTTTTTAAACGAGCAGCAGTATCTTGTATGAAAACAGCTGTAATTTCTAACTTAAGCAAATTTATTATTTGAGCGAACATAATTCCACCCCGCTTTCCAAAGTATTTGTATTTTTATTTCCCTGTTCCGGTTAATTAATGGCATGGTGCTCACGTCTTTTTTTTTAGTTTTTTTTTTAATACACTAAATGTTTTCTAGTACCAGTTCGAGCTTTTTGACCATGTGTTGTTCTAGGTTTTTTGTCTTTGTTTGTATGTCATGGCTTTATGTCTTCTCTTTTTTTTTAATGTTTTCAGATGTCTGATTTAAGAATCTGAAACTTAAATTAAAAGCTGATTTAAACAAAAATGCTGTGCTTACTAAATATCTACAAGTTTTTCTTTTTTCTTCGGATTTTTGTTTTATTTTGTTTTAAGTAAACTATATTTTATGTATTTAGGATATTTTATCCGTATTCTGCTAAATATATCTAACATTTCATATTAAGGGAGTGACAATATGTTTTCAGGCCTTGACTCCACTGAACCTACCGTTTTAGATTTATTGTTTAACTGAAGTTCTTGTTGTCTACAAAATGCATGATATACTTGCAACTGGACATTACGCAAAGGAATTCGATCAATATATTTTCAAAAACTGTGTGGTAATGTTGAATGCATTCTACTACATGTATACTGAAAGCATTTCATGTTATGTACTGTAAACGAGGTAAGGTATCAGATTCTTCTCTTGGATTATACTGAAAACCCAAAAGATAAACCAAGGTTTAACCCAAAAGATAAAGCAAAGTTTAACCCAAAAGATAAAGCAAGGTTTAACCCAAAAGATAAAGCAAGGTTTAACCCAAATTTTGTTCTAAATAATCATTAGTTGTTGTATGGACGACATCAAAAGTTCCATGTAGGATAAAAAACTTAATTCATAGTTTTTTTCACTGACCCCCTACCCCCTCCCCCTCCCCCTCTTAACTTAATTTGGGAACAATTGATTGACCAATAAGGATATATATAAAATCGATGTCAAGTAAACAAAACTTGCAGCAATGTTGACCCCCATCCCCAAACTATTTGAATTAAATCTGTTATCCTTCATTGATTTTTTTATGTCGTCCCTTACATGAATGCAATTGTGTCGATTTAGTAAATAATTAAACTTTTTTCTAACAAGATCTTTAATTTCTTACATTTCTTAAGATTCAAAACGCTACACTGTGACAATAACTATAAATTTAACATGACGGTGGCATTTAATTAGTTCTATTAACATGTATTGACTATTTAAGTAAAATTAAAATTTATAGGCTTTTTGTCAACTCTAACAATACAAATATTACTATCTTAATGATTTAAACATGGATCAATAGCCAAATATGCCTCGTTAATTTTTTATTGTAATTGAATCGTTTAAAAGAGGAACAATAAGGATCGTATGTGGATTTAAGATTATATAATATCTACCCAGTCGTTCACAAAGGATGCCCACTGTCTTTTAACACCAACAATATTAATCTGACCTGTTATATGTACTTTACAATTATCTCACTATTGGTTTGGATTAACACCAAGTTAACGTATATAGATATACACTGTATCACCGTGTTTAAAGATAAATTGGAACCAATATCAGTTGAATACTAATTCGGTGATTGACTAGTTAAGGTAGGTCGTTTAATAATTGTGCCAAAAAAAATAATAAATTGTTTTTAATAAATTTGATATAAAATTTCGATGCCTTTTTTGTGTAAATATGCGAGTAAAGATTAATGTGATTAAATGAGTTTTACTTAATATTTGTTTTCTAAGTTGCAGTACTTTCTCTTTGAGATCGTTCTCATTTTGAGTCTTAATTTTTTTTTAAGAACCCTGTACGTAAAACGTATATATGATTACAATGTAACACTGTTAAAACAATAACGAATGGGGAAATGGTACTTAAATAAATTGATCATACATGCACAAAAAAATTTACCTCCTCAAGCATAAGAACTATTCAAACCGATTATCATATAGAGTCTACATTGAACATCTCTGTGCGCTATGATATAATATATCAATATGACCATTCGTCAATGTACGCCTTCAATGTACGCCTTCAATGTACGTCATTTCAGATCATCTAAATTAGCTATATTTGTACATCGTGTGACGTAATATCCTCTTAAACATATAATATCTTGGGATGAAATGGGGAGAATAATGAGATGCTTTTATACATCTATCACTTAATAGTTATGTTAAACATTGCAGATTTACACGCCCCTGGTGATCATTACTCACCTTTCATTAATTCACTTCAAATGAGTTAATAAATTACTTATTGAAAGTCAAAGGTCTGTGAGTATTATGGGTCTAAAAAGGTACAATGAGTTGTTTGTGTTTGGGGAAATCTGTTATGCTATGATGATTAAATGTTATAGGTCCATATGAAAAATTTAGGGAAATGTGGTGATTTTGATTAACAAATTATAATGTTTTAACTGGTGCTAAGATTTAACAACAATTTATGATTATATAAATAAATTAGGAAATTCCAGATTTAAAATGGTTGTGAATAAAAATATGATAAAAACCGAACATTATTAAAAGAAAATAACAAAAAATACGTCCTTTTGGGATGGAATTAATATGCCGTTCTGAATTGATTTCCGGAGTAAAAAAATATACATTGGATTTTTCCCGGATTGTCCGTCAAAATTATTGAACAGTTTTATAGAGACATTTTATATATTAATAAAAAAATTGAAATAATTTCTTATTTAAATGTTGCGTTTAAATCGTTTCAGTATCACGCAATGTCTAAATACCGGTAGTGGAAGCAATGCATTATATCTATACTGATTTTTTACAAGCCATGTTCCTATTAATCTTACAATTTTGGCAGACATATTTTCTTTTTCTGATTTTTGATAATACAACGATATTCCATATTTTACAGTTGAATTATATATATTTTTTCACAATTCGATCGCAATGCTTTACCACGATATTTTTTCTCGATATATCGAATAACTGTTTATACCAGTTTAGTTATTATTTTTGCAATGTTCAAGGAAAATGAAGAAATGACTGCATACATTTTTGTTAAATTGTAAATTCTCACCGCTTTTTCTTATTTGCTAATATTAGATATGTGATACACATTTAGGACAACAGACTATTGTGTAATTAAAAATTAGATATTAATTACAAGTAAAAGGAGTAAATAAAATATATTTTTTTCTATGTAGACGTTCGAGAAAAGCTAGTGCGCCAAGTGGAAGAAAATATAAACCCCTTGGTGTGGTCCGAACTTTTGATTTTGTAGTGTTTTTCCTACATTCACAAATCAGAACAAAACCATCAATTTTAATTAATAAACATTGCATATTTGAGCTACTCATTTTTTATCGCATCTTTCCATCTGACGAGACAAATTAATTATTGTTCTATTAAAGGGTCACGTGCAGAGGTTGTAAGATCATGAGAACATATGTTGAACCGATTTAAAGGTTTGTTCATAGCATGTACTTCTTGTCTGATAAGTACTATTATAACAACACATACCAACGATCACTTGATCCTCTTTTTTGTAATCGTTTATTAGAACGACCTCCTTTTTAATTTTTGGATCCGGGGAATAGACGGGGTGAATTTCTACCACATATCAATCCAACATTAAGAATTGACTGTAATAAAATATGTAGCAACTAATAATAAGAAATTCCGCACAAAATATTGCATAGCTATTAGCTAGGTTGTTCTAAAGTTCTAAAGTCCTGGTGTTCATTTGTGATACACTAAATATCGTATTTTGTGAAAAGATGATAAATAGATTTAATTAAGTACTTTCGTTTTAATAGAAAACAGCAATAATGGGAGAACGTCCAGACACTTCAATCAGTCATGCTACATATAAAACAGAATCCTCGTCGACAACCAACTATAGTACTTTGCCCTCGCACAGAGAGTGGACAGCATTTGTTGGTCCTGTTGTTTACACCGGTATGTGGATATATTATATCTTAGAAGAAATAGCAGTCTTTGAGAAAACAAAAACATGCATACATGCACTTAGTGAAACATTGTAACATATTATTGGATTAATATTAAATAAAGGATATGTTAGTCCAATGAGACAGCAACCAAATGACAATCATTACAAAAATATAAGCAACATACAGTCTTCAATAATAAAAAAAAGGTTGACTACATTAGTTTTCATCTGAGGAAAAATTAAAAATCATAAAAAACATAACATAACAAACACAACAAAACAAAACAAAACAAAACAAAACAAAACAAAAACAAAAACAAACAAAAACAAAAAAAAAACAAAACAAAACAAAACAACAAAGTAAAACAAAAACAGAACAAAACTATATACAAATGAAAATGTAATGAAAACCACTTTAAGGAGGTAGACCTATATAGGTTAAGGGAAATAACTCTTAAAATCATCAGTACGTTTGTGTCAAACGTTTTCATAAATATATTCTAAGCTTCTAGGTTACATAGATTATTTCCAATCTGTTTCAGGTAAATGCTTGAAAAACAATGATGAAACTTGACTTTAACAAACACATAACTGATTTAAAGAGTTATCTCCCTGAACCAAGGTCTACCACCTTAAAGCATTTCATAATCAACACAAATTTTTTTTTCTCAATATAGAGTGAAAAGTTTTGACCAATGAAATGATTGAGAAAATCAGGACTTATTTAAAATTTATTTGTAGGACCAAATGGTGAACGTGATCAAAATGTATCGGTCAACTTAGATTTCCAAATGGTGGGAAGTGGAGATCGATCACCAGAAATCACTAGCCAAATGAGTTACCTAAGCAGACCACCTCCTGGTTCAACATTTCCTAAAGCTAAACATAAACAGATTGGCGAAATCGGATGGCCTGTAGAAACCTTTAGAATTGTAAAAGGACTTTAACATTTTAATATTACCGCATTGTAGAAACCTTCTTTTTATCATCGCGTATAATGGGTAACTTTTAGTTTTCACGAATCATAGATATAAAATTGCTTTCATTGGCTGGGGGTTTTAATAGTCATCCATATGTTATCCCTTTAAACCAAAGGATGCTATCAATATTGATTAAATAAATAACCAATACTGTCAGTGAGTCTATTCTTTTTATGTACATTTTAACAATTTCATTGCTTGACTTTTTGTTTAATTTTCCCAAAATTTTGCAGCATTATATTTGTTATATGATAAAAACGAATTTTGAAAAGGGATGTGGTAGACTTCAATAATACAGCAATGTAAAGAAACCAATACTCAAATGATATGTGGAGGACGCTATTACGTTTTTGCCATTACTCAGCCAAAATAATAAGTACCGCACAGACAAACTTCAAGTTCCTTTTTATGAATAGGTTATGCTGGTTGCACAAAGATTAGTAGTTGTTAAAGGCGTCATTTAACAATCGACTTTATCTTTGACGTAAAACATAGACAGTGTGTGACATTGGAAAAGTAAGGACAAATCTAATGCAGAAATGTAATCTCGTCATGTTTCTAGTAATTACATGTGAACATATAAAGTGTTTAAATTACTTTATTCTTCAAAAGCTATTAAAGCCATCTTACATTTAACCCTTGCAAATCTTTGGTCATTATTTTTTTGCATTTTGATCATAGATTACTATGGTATCTAAAATATTTACCAATAGGGTGGTCCTAAACATCCTTATTGAAAATAAAATCACAAAAAAGTAAAGCATGGTCAATTGGAAATATTCAATACTACTCATCGAAAACATCATCTGTATAGAAGAACGTTTCCATATCAGTTTTATTCATTTTCGTCATCGTTCTACAGAATATTTAATATACTCTGCATCATTAAAATAAGCAAGTCAGAGTTTTCGTTTCATTGATAAAGATGCAGGGTAGAAAAGTAGAAAACAAATCTGACAACGCCATGGCATAAACCAATGACGGGGTGAAGTCAGGTGCTCCGGTTTTGTAAGTAGTTTGGTTGAATATGTGGCACCCGTCGTTTTGTTTATACAGTTACAATTTTGGAGATAGGTTTTATTTGGTATTGTTACAATCGACAACAAGAGGACGGGATTGTAATCGATAGTTGAATCATTTCTGTGGTAATCTGTAACATATATTTAATGACGGTTGATAAACTATTGATATCGTACTCATAACTTTCGAAGGGATGAATTCATCTTTACTATTTGTAATCATTCAATTTGGTTCTTTTGCTCGTTTATCATGGTAAGAATCGCCAGCTATGACAAATTGCACCAACAACATTTGTAGACGGTGCTGGAATGATATTTCTTAAAAGTTCAAAGTTCACCACTGAGATCATTCCAAACCAAACCTCATAGTAAATGTCTAGATGTCTGTCAAGATATATACTGTAAAGGAGTCTTAACTTGTATCTCCATAGGGTAGATAACGAAAGGTACAGTAGTATACCGCTGTTCGAAAGTCATAAATCGATTGAGAGAAAACAAATCCGGGTTACAAATTAAAACCGGGGGAAATACATCACCTATAAGAAATGTTTCTTAACATATGCAACACACATTATTTATTTAATGAGAAGACATCTCCTTAATAGATCAAAAAGTAAAATCACAAAAATACTGAACTTAGAGGAAAATCAATTCGGAAAGTCCATAATTTCATGGCAAAATCAAATAACAAAACGCATGAAAAACGAATGGACAAGAACTGTCATATTCCTGACTTGGGCAATATGCAGTTTAAAAGATAATACTAATTTTTTATCAGTTTTCCTGAGAAGCTCTTGTATGATGTCTGTCTCATACGAACAATGGAACATGTCTTGAGAAAGAAGAAACACAATACTACTGGTTTCCGTAGTAATGCTGACTGTTTCTTGAAACTAAAACCGCCTTCAAAATCAACAAATGAGTTGTCTATAAAACAAATTAAGTATCTTGATGATGTCAGTTTTTGAGAACTTTATGTTTGCACCAGTGTTTATTTACAAAGTACGATTTGTCCCTTTCTTTAAACAAAATAATCTGCATCAGCCATTTTTGCAACACAATGTAGGACTATTATTTGTCAACCAACCTGTCGTTAAGTTTACAATTGAATTTGCTAGTGTAAAGCGATGCGAAGTCAAATGTGTATATACTTCGGCAAGAGAACAGCGATTTAGACTGTACATACTCTCAATTAATATATTTGCTTTGTATGGTAGTCTTATATGTTTTTGAGAAGAAGGGCAATAGGAGATAGCAAAATGTTTTTGTCTGAAGGAATATATTACATTAAAAACTGATTTGGTAAAAACATATCAATTAATAAAACGTGATTTATAGTGACTAGATAACATGCATTGATAACAAGATGAATGGTTTTTGAAGGTTACATTTTTCTAAAAACCCATCCTTATCTGGTGAGATTGAACTTATTTCATACAAGGGTTGATTGGAATTGATTGTTTTAGAACTCAAAGTGATTCACTTTAACAGGAAACTGGTCTTACGCCTTTTAAACGAACAGTTAGCGTACCATATTATTATTATCTTTGATGATATATAATTATTCCATCTACAATGTAGTTGATAAGCAGCTTAGTACATAAGGTTCTTTGTCTTACTTGTGCATTTGATTTTTCGATGTTTTCGATTTTGTTTAATTCTTAAATTGTCATCTGGAATTGATTACTTTTGGACGCTCATATAAAAGCATCTTATCCTCGGTTTTTGACTGTACCAAGTCCCGAATATGACAGTTGTTATCCTTTCGTTTGATGTGTTAGAGCTTTTGTATCGTAAAGCTTTAGGCCGTGTTCACATTGACCTAAACTCAGTGTTGTGTAAGTGTAACTCACACGTAAATTAAATAAAATTACGTTCCCATTGATAAAACTCAATGTTTACATGTAGTGTAAAACATGTTTTGTCTACATGCAGTCGATACTCGATGTAGGCCTTGTGTAGATTAAGTGTACTCAAAACTAGGCATTTAAAACCGTGTATATTTGAGGAAGAAACAATTTTTGAATAAAATTGAGATGTATAACAATTATTAATAAAGTTCTTTACAGAAATATTTGTCTAAACTTGATATATATATATATTTTTTTTTTTTTAACTTAACGTAGCTTTGTTAAGCCCTTATCAAGACTCAAAGCAGCATCATTGCCGAACACATACTGTAAATTCAGAAATTATTGCGTGCATTTATTATTGCGATTTTGTCATTTTAGACTTAAATGCGATTTTAATATTTACGATTTTGAGAAAAATCCTGTCAAATTCATATAAAATATTTCAAAATGCGAGTTTAAATTATTGCGTTTACAACTCAGTCGCATTTTTCGCAATAATAAAAACCTCGCATTAATTTCTGAATTTACAGTAATTCATTTGAAAATTAAGGTCTTTCCGAATCGACTTGACTTGCACAATAATGTTTGCCACTGGTCTTTACTCTAACAACGATTCACTCATAAATGCATTACCTAAAAAGTGCGAGGTAAATGTATTGTTTGTCTAGTACATGTATCTCGGATCCGTTAAATTACCCTTAAAACTAAAAAAAAACATTACCCCCTCCCTTTGCCAAATACTCCTTGGAGAATCAATACCATTTGAAACAAACAGAAAAGATAGGAATATAGTGATTCCTAATATATCATTCCTTCTTCTTCTTCAATCTCAGTACCGATGTAATGCATTGGCTTTATGAGAATACAAATATATATTCTTCGCCTGTAAGCACGCTGCTGCAGCCTACGTTTTCTAATGCTTGCTGCCTACGTTTGCTAGTGCTTAATCGAGACATCTTTATTATTTTTAAACTACTGCAAATCATCAAAATGGCTTTCATAAAGAAGCAACCACTTAACTTAAAAAAGGGGGGGGGGATTTGTTAATTTATCTGAGCCAGAAATTTTTACCGCGCAAATGTTGTATTCTGGTTTTTTTTCGATGCTGGTAATCAATTTTTTTTTTAACATTTAACACTATAATGTATGGGCAAACTCTTGATTTAGAATATTTTTGTATCATCTGTAGGACCTTTTTTTTATCCAATTGGGGTTCGGAATATTTCAATCGACCCCCCCCCCCCCTCCCCACACACACACCGCCAATTTGAAGTCAAATGGTCGTTCCCTTACTGCTAGAAAAATTTGCATTCGGTTCTACGTAATGAACATTTAAATGACATAGAGTTTACAAGTGTGAATTTGAAGTCAAATGGTCGTTCCCTTACTGCTAGAAAAATTTGCATTCGGTTCTACGTAATGAACATTTAAATGACATAGAGTTTACAAGTGTGAACAAATCTTATGTACAGGTAATTTAACAAGGTGTATAGATGTGAACAAATTTAATGTGAAACCAATGTCCAGTACATTAAACTAATTGTAAACAAGTTTACTGTACATGGCGTTTGATGGTAACACGGCCTAATACTCAAAGTTCAGCTATGATCAATAATCATCACTTTGTATACACTATGTGTACTACAAATTGACCGTATACATATCTGTTTTATTACCTAATGGGTTCAAACACACTTTCAGTAAACTGATCAATTCTTTTCAATTGGACGAACTTAATAAAAAGGAACGTTTTTGTCGGGTTTTAACAATAATAATATGTATACATTATCTTGTTTTTCCTATAGAGAAATTCTGAACTTATTTTTTTAATATTTGATGTTTCCGTTTCTGTATATATTGATGATCATTTCCCACTTTAATGTCAATGGTCGACGACAAGCTGATTGAAAGGTGGATGTTGTTAAATGTTAAAAGGTTTTAATTCTCTGTTAATCTAGTACAGACAAAATATCCGAAAAGTTCAACATGAGACAACTTATTTTGAAAGTATAGAATTAATGAACATTAAATATGGTCCATCATGTACAATTAAAATGAATGTGTAAGCTTTGTAACTTTTTCAATGTTTTTTTTTTTGTTTATTTTCTTCAGCAACGTTCGGATCCAAACGTTTTGAGAGCCAAGGACGAATAATAGGCTGATTATTTAAACAAATTAAATGCTATTTGAACTGTTAAAAGTAATTGCCGAATTTTCCCTAAGGAGTTACAAATTGCGTCTATTTCTATTTTCGTGGATCGTACGATATGAGTGAATGTGGTACATGAACGAAATTGTGAATTTGATTTTTTTTAAATACAATTTCATGTGCTGAGAGAGTTACGTGTAGGTAATATTATAAATATAATTACAACTTTGCCTTAAGGAGCTCAACTAAGTTTAAGAAAAACACTTACAATCTATAATAACAATTATTGCTATCACAAATTGTTTTTGGAAGCATACAAAAGTTATGTATTGATTAAAAAAATGAAACGATTTCGGATGACATTTATTTAATTTTTAAATCCATATTTTCAAGCAAGTTCCGACGCACTGGCTACTGGACTAGAGACTAATAGTCTCCCCGCCGAGTTATCCACGCATTGTTAAAAAAAAAACATTTACTAAGCAAATTTTACTGCACAAGATGCGCATGTCGACAATTAGTGTCTCTTCAGTGATCCCGTACGCCAAAAATTAACTTAAAGCTATTGCGAACCTGCGGAATAACAAATGTTTACCATAGTTAGCGTACAAATAATTATTCATCAATATATAAATAAACTCGTCATAGATACATCACTGTCATCAACCTCTGGTATCATGAAACATATTTTTTGGACATCAGCTTATTTCTTTGCGCCCAGAGCTTATAAGCATACCTATAGAAATACTGTATGTATCCTAGAATTAGAATCGATATAAGTTCTTCATAATAATGCTATAAGCTCATTTTAACGTTGATAGGCATTAAATTTGACTATATTTTACACATCACTAACGCTTAGTGTAAAATATCGACATGAAGGAAATATTTTGTTAAATAATTCGGTAAAAAAAAGATGGCGGCAGAGGCTAGTCGAAACATTTAACCAGTGTAGAAATCTTTGTGTTTTTTTGGATTTCAACTGAAAGATGTCACAGAAAACATGTACAGTATGTTCCCAGATATTTTTTGAAATCAATTCATCAACAAAAACAATATTTATTAATGGCAAGTAGTAAGAAAAAGAAGAATAAACGAAAACGAAAACAAACAGGGTCGCCATTTTCAAACAAAAAGAAAAAGATGACTGACAAAAAAAACTTAAAGAACTCAAAGAGTAAAGAACAAAGCCCAGCTTGTTCCATACCTCAAACACCACAAACTAACCAGGAAACGAACCAGTAATTTTTATTCTGCTGCCCATCAAACATTGTATGGGACTTATCCAGGCTATCCGTTTTCACCTTTTCAACCACCAGCACCGCATACTACACCAGCAAATATGATGAAGAGTCATCATCAACAATTGCCGCCTACTATGATGTCCACCATGCCACTATTAACACCATCACCATACCAATACACAAATCTAGACTTAAATAAATGTATGAGTGAAGTGACAAAAAGACATACTAAAAAGGGTTGTCTCCATGGAAACACACTGCATGAAAATAGACTTTGTAGTTTCTAACATGAAAGAACAGATAAAGACATATACTTACATTATTAACATTTATCAAGGGCTAAGTGAAATGTCAAACAGAGTACAGAACATGGATGAACAAAGTTACTTTCTATTTGAAGAAAACAGACAATTAAAAGAGAAGTTAATAGAACAACAGTCAAGATCCATGAGGGAAAACTTGATACTTAAAGGTGTCCCAGATGATTACAATCCAGAAGAGGACACTGAAGCAATTCTAAAAGATTTAATTAAGAGTGAAATTCAAATAGAGGAGGAAATAAACTTTCATATTGCCCATTGACTTAAACCAAAAAAGGACAAGAGTCTAAGGGGCATAGTGGCTAAGTGTTAGCGACGTAAAGACAGGAATATGGTGCTTAGTGCTGCAATTCAAAAGCTGAAAAAAACAAAAAGCAATGTGTTGTCCATAAACAATATCCATTGAAGTCATTGAGAGGAGGCGAGAACTAGTTCCCATACTGACGGATGCCCGAACTAAAGGACACACTGCAGTTCTAAAGGTTGCATTTCTGTAAATATTGACAATGCAATTTCCCATAGGAACTCCTTTTACGGCTAAAACTGTATCACTTTTACTATGAAGTTTTGAAAAAAATCTTATCCTAGAATTGAATGTTCATATGCACCACAATTTTTTTCAAAGGTCAAAATATAGGGCTGTGCGGCATATTTTCAACGTTTATATGCCCTGAACTTCTCAGAGTTTAAACTTACACTAATTTTCTTAACTACCCCTACCTCGAATGAAAGGTTACCACAGATTTGAATGTAAACAATATGCACGTGTTAATGTACTGGTAACATTCACAAGTTCTGTCTCTGCGATATGGAACACAGAGAGCATAACTGGGAACCAGTATGTAAACAAAATTAATTTTCTATGAATATTCAATTACTCCCCAAAAGAGGCGTGTTTTGAGAAACACCTGTATTTACAAAGTGCAACCTATACAGACATTTATTCAAATAGAAAACTCTCTAAAATCAGTTTTTCTCACATTAATACTCATTTATCAGAATTAAAGTCTTAAAGAAATCACTGTGTATGCTCTATTTTTTTCTTTACTATACATTGTATACCCCCTCCCCTGTTTCAATTTTTTAAAGAATTTGAAAACAAGACTTTAATTATTGCCAGCTTACCCTATTTGCATATTTTCTGATAAAAAATGCCTAGAACCTGTTAAAAACTGTTTTGATAACATATTGAAAGCATATTAGAATATCATAAATGTAATGTTTAGCAGTCAAGCATTACAACATTCAAGATTATATAAAGTATCCAATCCAGCCTCAATCTCCAGTCCACATCTTACTGTATGCCTATTTGTCAATTAAAGAACACATTTTCTGCCTCAAATGGTCAATTTAGAATTCTTGTCACAACAGTATGATCTGTAACCATATATCTGACACAATTTAGCTACCATATATACTAGAAGTGTTCAAACAAAGCCATATTTGCAATAGTTGTATGTATGCAGATACCAGTCTGAGATATAAATTCACTTAAAATGTTGTAGAGATGACTGCTAACATCTGATTTTTGCATAACTTCCAAGCATAGTTATTGTTTTCTATATCAAGAACTTTAAAATCATAAAATCATAGCATTTAGAAGTTAAATTATTTGTTTTATGACCCAGGGGGTAGGCAATTTTCTATGTTTTTTGCCCCTGGGGCCTCAAATTTCCTAAATCATTCTGCTGTTTCTAGCAATTTTGAATATTTAGTACATATTCAGGATAGAACACACTATTGCAAGTTTTCTTGAGATATTTTTCTTTTTCTAGCTTGTATTTATTATGCTGTGGTGAAAAAAAAGCAGATTTAGGTGTTGCGGCTTACTTTTGGGTTATTGAAAGGACACAAATACCTCATAAATAATATTCCGGAAGGATCTATGAGTTTCAATGACTGCGAAGAGTAAATATAAGCACTTCTTTACAATTTAACTTACAAATATGCAAATATTATGATTTAATTTTGTATCCAGGACTTTAAGTAAACTATGCATACTGTAAACTGTTAATTTATGCTGAGTCATCATATTTAAGACCCAGGATTCTATCAATCTTCATTAAATATTTATAAAACTTCTTATTTGAGTTAATTTCTTTAAAATCTGTGAAATAAAGCAAATTTGGTTAAATTCTGAATGTTCCCCTTTTTCACCCTATATAGGTTGCATTTCTGTAAATATTGACAATGCAATTTCCCATAGGAACTCCTTTTACGGCTAAAACTGTATCACTTTTACTATGAAGTTTTGAAAAAAATCTTATCCTAGAATTGAATGTTCATATGCACCACAATTTTTTTCAAAGGTCAAAATATAGGGCTGTGCGGCATATTTTCAACGTTTATATGCCCTGAACTTCTCAGAGTTTAAACTTACACTAATTTTCTTAACTACCCCTACCTCGAATGAAAGGTTACCACAGATTTGAATGTAAACAATATGCACGTGTTAATGTACTGGTAACATTCACAAGTTCTGTCTCTGCGATATGGAACACAGAGAGCATAACTGGGAACCAGTATGTAAACAAAATTAATTTTCTATGAATATTCAATTACTCCCCAAAAGAGGCGTGTTTTGAGAAACACCTGTATTTACAAAGTGCAACCTAAAGGAAGATCGACTATATATAGATAACAAACGCTACTATCCTAGGACAACCAGACAACATCCTTCACCCTCTGCTGCAATGGACCAAAATGGTGAATAAGACAGATGTACAAGAGGACAGAGTAGTGACATTGACAACGAAGATATTCATAAAAACAATAAATGTGTGAAAAATGATCTTAATATATTTTACTTGAATGTGTGTGGTTTAAAATCTAAGTTGAAATTTAAAGAATTTACAGATAATATACTACACTATGATATTTCAATATTTGCAGAAAGCAAACTTGATAATCTAAATGTCCTAGATGTCCCAAACGGTTATGCATATGTAACAGAAAATAGAAAAAAATGTGTAAAAAATCAGGTGGTATAGCAATAACTATATAGCAGTTATTTTCAAAAAAAGCTTAGAAACAAGTTTAACATTTTTATCAAGTGAAAGTTAATTTGTACAGTGGATGAAAGTAGCAAAAAGCATTTTTGGTCTGCAAAATGATGTACTTGTAGGCTGTATTTATATACCCCCTGAAGGTTCGAAATATTCAACTTAGAAGCTTTTGATGAAATCGAGAATGAATTGATGTCTCTTAAGAAAGTATCAGATGTACATACGGCTCTTATTGGCGATTTTTAAATATGCCAAAACAGGCATTTTGAATGATTTTGTACTAGCTGATGAAACTCTATTAGATCTATTTCACTTATACACTGACAACGAAATTAGTTCATATATTTTAGATTATGCAAAGCTTAAGTCTTATAATATTCCATTACAAAGAGTGACACAGTGTAGTTGTCAACCTAATACTTATGGGTATAAATTGCTAAATTGCTGTAAAAAATTAAATATGTATATTCCTAATTCCCGTATTGGTGTAGATAAAGGTGTTGGTAAAACTACATGTACAAATACAAGTGTAGTAGATTATTTATTGTTATCGTCAAAGCTTTTTATACTAGTCAAAGAATTTGAAATACAACAGTTTGATCCACTGTTATCTGATGTGCACAGCGCAATACACATTACATTAAAGTCACAAAGTTCGTAACATAAAAACAACTCTGTTGCGTCAGACCAAACACCAAAAACAAGGTGGCATGATAACAAACGAAACCAGTTTGTCAATACAGTTCATAACATTTTACCCTCGATTGATCATTGTACTCAACACGAAATTGACAAAGTTGTTGATAGTATTGGCGAAATAATCGTATCATCTGCGAACGAAACATATGTTAAAAATCAACGCACTACAACACAAAGAACTAACCAGAAACCATGGTATACAAAACAGTGTTACGATGCTAGAAAAAAAATTCACAAAGCAAGAAAACAATACAATTTACACAAAAATGAAACAAATCATAAAAATTACTTGACTTTAGCAAACAATATAAGCAGATTACAAATAAAGCTTACAATGATTATCAATTTAAGATTAGAAATACGTCATAAACAAATGGCAAGGAATTCTGGAAAATCTTGAATAACTTTATTAAAAAGAGTAAAGATGATCCAAACACTATATCTATGGAATCTTTGTACAATTATTTTAAGGACTTAAATATGAATAATATGGATGAATGTAGTAACGATATAGATGTTAACCTTAATGATATGTCACCAGAATTAAATGAATTATTGAATGATCCTATGACTGTTAATAAAATAAACATTGTTGTAAAGAAGTTAAAAAAATGGCAAATCTGCCAGACAAGATGGTTTACTAAATGAATATATTAAAAATACATTAGATGATATGATGCCTATATATATTTCGCTATTTAATATCATTTTAGACAGTGGTCTTGTACCTGAGAGCTGGGGTATGGGAATTATGATTCCTATTTTCAAAAATACTCCTGTCTTGGTAAAACATTTACGGCCGTATTGAATTGCAGATTAAACACATTATCAGAAGAAATTGAATTACTTTCCTGAGGCCCAAGCAGGGTTTAGAAAAGGCTTCTCAACTGTAGACAATATATTCATTTTACATGCCCTTATATTATTATATTTTTTTGCAGGAAATAAAACTGCTTTGTTCGTTTGTAGATTTTAAAAGTGCTTTTGATACAGTCTGGCGAATGGGACTGTGGCAAAAAATGCAAACAAAAAAGAAGTTATATATAATGTGTATCAAAATATTAAAACATGTATAAGGAAAGGAGACGAAGTCTCAGCGTTTTTCAGTTGTGATGTAGGAGTAAATCAGGGAGTAATTTGTCTCCTTTCCTCTTCTCATTATTTTTAAATGACCTTGAAAGTTTTTTGTTAGACAACAATGTCGATTGTTAACAAAAGGTCTATGCAAAATGTGAAGAAGAATTGTCTTGTCTACTTAAACTCATAATTATCTTGTATGCAGACGATTGTACTACTGTTTGAAACAGAAGAAGGTCTTCAACAGGCCTTGTTAGCGTTTGAGCAATATAGTAATTTATAGAACTTTCGTATTAATACAAACAAGACAAAAATTGTAATATTCAGCAAGAGAAAATTTAAACCAAAAATTGCATTTAATATTTATGGTGAAAATATTGATGTACAAGATTCATATTCATATCTTGGTGTTATGTTCAATTATAATGGTAGTTTTTGTACTACTAAAAAGACATTATTTGATCAGGCAAATAAATCATTTTATGCTTTACTGCAGAAAATAAGAAGTTTGTCAATTCCATTAGATTTGCAATTAAAATTGTTTGATTCACTTATTACTCCAATTCTTGTCTACTCAAGTGAAGTATGGGGATTTGAAAATAAACAGGGTATTTAAAAAATACACTTGCAGTTTTGTAAGAGAATTCTCAATTTAAGAAACAATACCTCTAGCTATATGGTATATGGAGAACTTGAACGTTCTCCAATGGAAGTCGTCATGAAATTGAGAATGGCTTTATTTTGGAACAACCTTTTATCCAGTAACAAAATATCTACTTATGTTTAAACTTCACGACAGTAAGCAAGGACATTTTAAATGGATTGCTTACGTTAAATCTATTTTTGATGAATAAGTTTTATATGGAATTATCAAATGCATATGGATAACAATATTTTCAAGTCTATTCTAAATGAGAATTTGACTGATCAATTTATGCAAAATTGGTTCTCGCAAATTAATAGCTCATCTAGGGGGGAATTTTATGGACTTTTTAAACATGAATTCAAACTAGAACCATATCTACTTAGATTAGGTGTATCTGATAGATTATATATGTGTAAGTTAAGATGCTCAAATTTAAAATTTTCTATAGAGACAGGAAGATGGGCAAAGATCCCTAAACAAAATAGAATTTGTCATTTATGTAACTTTAGTATTGGTAACGAATATCATTATATGTTTACTTGTACATATCCACAAATTTATCCCACATTATTACAATACAAATTCATCAGAGATCAAAATGGCTGGAATGCTGTCAAATTGCAATGTAAAATTATATCGTAATATTTGTAGATTCTTAAAAAAACGTTATCAAATATCTATAATTATTCACCTTTTAATACATATTCATGACAATGTGTTAAATCCAAATGATAGAGACTGACTGTATATACACATGAAAGTGTCACGAGAATCACGTGCATGATTGTTTACTGTGTGTTAGCTCCTGCAGTCGTATCTATACATGTTTATCATAATTGTATTGTAATTACTGTATAGATATTTCGTCTATTTATGTATGTATGTATGTATATTGACCTCTTGTAAACTGTTGTGTCTGAGGATAATAAAACTTTGAATCTTGAATCTTGAATCTTGGTACATGCCACCAGAAGCATTTTTAAACTGGACTAAAGTGGCATAAATCTCCTAAAATTCTAATTGACCACAATAGATTATTTTTGTTATTATTCGGTTCGAATTCTTTATCATAATTACACTTCATTTATATATATATATCACCAGTTGCAAATACACATAAATGATAACATTGCTATAAATTATTGTCCTTGATCTGAAATAAATAATATTCTCAATGTTTCATTTACAATTATTGCAGTATTGCGTGAATATCATTTTTACTCGTATATTAACTTAAAATTTTAATGAATTTCAGTTTGTTAAAGCAAAAAAAAAACGTTAAAAAATGTCTTTAGAAAATTAATAAGATGTAGTATGATTGCCATGGAGAAACTCTCCATGAGAGACCAAATGACATAGATATGATATATCTGTATAATTCCAATGAATAAGATAAATTGAAAAAAGAGACGGTTTTAATTTTTCATCACTGTCAATTTTTTGGTAATATCCTTTGGGACTGGCTTGTTACTTATGCGTCCTGCCATTGTGATATTGCGCTATGGTAATTTTTTGAATTTTTGTATTTCATTTTTGTATATGGACTTTGTCTTAATGCCATTTTGTTTTTCTTTGTGGATTTTTCATAAACAATAATTTGAATTTTGCAATCTGTTATTTTGGCTTAAAGTTTAAGAGGGCTTTATACTAATAAATATAATTAGAAATTTTCCCTGTTTAATTTTTATTACCTTCTAATCTTATTAACACGACTGTCATCCATTGAATAGTATGATCATGAAACCTGTTAAAAGTGTTGATTTTGATATTTTTATCATCCTCTCCTAGTTATTTGCCGTGTTGTATTTTATTGGCATAAATTAGATGGTGTCTAATTTATGTCTTTACAGATAGTGTCCTGTTCCCGATTGTTTCATTTTGACTGAGAGTGATTTTTCAAGGTGTGTGATGCATGCAAAATAGGAGACTTTTATTCTGTCAAAACATCTTGTCTTGATCCTTTTCAATTTGGGTTCATGCAAATACTTCAGGTTTTTTTTTTTTTATCGATTTATGAAATTTCACTATCAGTAAACCATTGTTGCCTAAAATGTAGATTCAGATTTAAGTTAAGTTTTAATACAAGTACTTAATGTAAAAAATATCATCAATATTTAAATTTTAACCAAGATCTTAAAGAAAACTGAAAGTACACATCCTATATCCTGTTGAAAATAACCTAAGTAACGTACATGTTTTATTGAATTTGCAAGAACTGTAATCCTTAATCGATATATTTGCAACGTAAAATATATTATATAAGTAAAATCCCGAAGAGAAAAAAAGCCTTCTTGAAATGACAATACACGTCTTTCAGTCTTACTCTTAATATTGAAAAAGTAAAATAACTAAAATACAACTCCGAGGGAAATTCAAAACGGAAAGTCCTTATTCGAATGGCAAAATCAAATGATAAAACACATCAAACGAATGGACAACACCTGTCATATTCCTCACTTGGTACAGGCATTCTCAAATGTAGAAAATGGTGGATTGAACCTGTTTTTATAGCGCTAAACCTTTCACTTTTATGACAGTCGCATCAAATTCCATTATATTTATAACGATGCGTGAACAAAAAGGACATATCGTTTGGTTCACTAACAATTTTTAACAAAAATATGGCATGTATGCTATTAAACCAACATTTCACTTAAGAAATAAAAAAAAGGCCGTATTGATCATTTGTTTCAATGAGGCAATTTTTACAATGGGTTTTCAGAATATCAATATAGATGATCCAACATATTTCTTGTATTCTTACGTTCTGTAATAAAAACCATGCCTGACCATGGAATATTTTAATATTAGGGGTCTATGCTTATCGCAGATATCGCATTAAAGTCGCCATGAAAAAAGTAATACTGCTAGGTCAGACTCCTATTTTGGCTTACACAAAGACTTCATTGACAGTTTACATCCACGGAGATTTGTTAATTGAAAGGGAACAAAGAAGGATGACATAAATCCCTCTGTTAACTTCGTGTGAAGTATCATTTTATTTGAATTATTATATAATTATGAATTTTCAAGATTTAAGTACATGTACGTAATGTCAGAGATTGATTTTTCAGTCAGGATCTCCATGGTGGGTAGTTCTACTAACAATGACAACTAAAGAAACAAATGTTTATCTCATTTTGAATGTTATGTTTGCAACCATACCTGACCGTTATGGAATATCTATTATGCACCATTTTGTACTTCATAATGTAAAACATCTTATCAAAAGAAGGTCCATCTACTCGCCTTACGCCACCTTCTACTTTGTAACATTCCTAGATAAATACGACCAAAACATCGCCATTCAAGCTATTTTTAATATATCATTAGTAACCGGTGGCGCGAATTTCGTGCCATAGATTAAAATATTTATAATCAATCTCTTAAAATATAAAGTTGAAAAATCCTATATCGACAAAAAAAATATATAATGAATAAACAAAATTAATCTGGGCATACGTAGAAAAACGTTGAAAAAAACTAGTTCTGTACTTAAGTAATTGATATAATGATTAATGAAATAAAAAGTAAAAGAATAAATCGCAAATGTTAAATAAACAAGACTGAAAAAATATTTTTTTATTGTTCTATATGGTCCAAAACAGACAATTGTTTACAAATGATCGTTTTAATTTAAAAAGATATTTGTTCTAGATCTTAGACGATCCCTGTGAGACTTACGTGTCTGAAGTTCATAATACAATATTCTTTTGACGAAGTATAAATTACCTAAATCGCAAATTTGATGTAATAAAATTGAGAATGGAGATGTGGAATGTGTCAAAGAGACAATCCGACCAAAAAGCAGAAAACAGCCGAAGGCCACCAATAGGTCTTCAACACAGTCAGAAAATCCTGCACCCGTAGTAAAAATTCAGTTGACCTCCTCATAAATGTGAACTAGTTCAATGAAAATAAACGTCACACTGAGTCTTCGAAACTTATAAATGACTTTATGACTTTATAAATTATAAATTTAAAAAAAAAATACAAGACTTAACAAAAGGACATTGGTTCCTGAATTTGGACAGGCGCAAAAATCAGTGGGGTTAGACATGTATGTGAGACCTGAACCCAGCCCCATACTGCTAGCCAATGTGGCATAAAACCTACACACAGCTATAAGCATAGTGAAACTCAGTTTCAGGGAGTTCGAGTCTGATATAACAATAAACAACAACAAAAAACTAAGCACAATGACAATGACAAAAATTTAACACTATCAAGTATGGGGGAAATCAGAATATGTTTTCCCTCATAATCCCACCTTTTTGAAGTTAAATGGTAATTCCCTAAAAAGCTAAAGTTGCAACTGCCCGCGAAAAATGGTACCTTTAGTCTATTTGGCTATTTTGCTAGTATTGCCGTTTACATCTTACAGATCTTCAACTGTTCCGTTTCGTTTTTGGCTTTCAAATATTGAGTTTTATGCGTTCGTAGGGAAGGCAAATCAATAAAAGCTCTTCTGATGCATTGAATTTATCAGATGTTGTTTCGATGCATATATTTTTTTTGGCAGATTTTAGTCATCAATTGTAACTCATAACAATACTCAAACAGGTTCGGAATAATTTGTGCACAGTTAGTTCTCATTGCAATTTCGATAACTAAACGATATACAGAACCAGCATAGCGAACAAAAATGTTATCCAGTAAAATAATATAGTCTTGTGGGACTATATTTGGTAACCTACTTGCAAGATTGTATAAATATCTTAAACAAATCTAAATCTAAAGGTTGTTATTGTGCACCTGTTTTTGGTAATTTACTGCCTCATTTTAATTTTTTTTTTAAATTCAAAAAGGGAAAAAGTAAAATGTCCTGCAAATCGATCCGTTTTTTTTACAAAAATAGCAGATTATTTGATCCGTGGTCATTAAAAAAAACATGTCTTAATTTTTTTTTTAAATATGAAAGATAACAGAGGGTTTATTTTTTTCTAACTGTCGTGATGAACAACTTTCCGCAGAACTAATTTCTGTCTATCATGAAAAATGTATTTACAGAGCATGACCATATCAATGCTACTGGAATGTGATACCATCAGAAACACTAGGTTGAGACTGGGAAAACACTTGCTTTGACTTCTTATGTGAAACCCAGTCTGACCATCTTGTACTTAAAACTATAAAACACCTAATCAAAAAAAGGTTTCATATCTTCATACCTTCCACTATCGTCTACTGCGTAACACCCCATGGTGAGGACGACGAGAAAATTGATATGCGAATGATACAAGCTGTATTATGTATTATTATATATCCTTGGATTCCAGAACCTGAGTTGTACCATTGATTGAAATGTTTGTAAAGAATCATTAACAGAACAAAAAAACACAAAAATTGAGAAATACTTTAAGATTTGTGATTAAATATACAAAATATATTCTTCTCAAGCGCAAAAACAGTCAAAAATAAGTTCTGTACGTCATTGATGAAGTTGCAAACTATACTATTGTATACCAAAGGAACAATCAAGCTCAAAAGAAAATACCTGACAATGACATGACAAAAATAGAAAACGAAAATAAAACCAACAATTTATAAAACACAACAAAGAAAACAAAACATTGATCATCACGGAAACCCCAAAACAGCGGATGGACTATTATGTGCTCTGGAAGGATAACCAATTCCTGGAACGTATCCATCGTGTAGAACGAATCGTCATATGTGGTACACGTGAAACGGTAGCAGTCGTCATCACGTGGGATGATTTTAACTTCACCACTCAACAGTAAATCACAAATCACAAATGTTTAATAAAACAAAAATAATAAATCGAAAGTGTTGAGGAGAACAAATTCTCTTTAAAACTGAAAAAAAGAAATACTAATGATTTGTATTGTCTTAAAAAGGGTCAAAGTCTAAGACTTGTTTACAGATAATCCATGTGAGGCTAAATCCATGTGTCTTAAGTGCATGATTACATAATCTTTTGATAAAGTATAAATGAACTAAAAATGAACGAGAATGTGCATAGTGGTTTTGATGAAAAAATATCGCATTTTCTGGTATAATTTTATCAGTAATGTTAAAATCTAAAGTAAGGTAAACCAGATATAAAGGACGAGTGGAATTAGAATATAAACAAGAGGTGGGCAATACCTAGAGGACATTTAATACTGTAACAAAATAAAAACGACAAAGGACGAACAGGTCTACAAATTAAACACAAAAATTAAAAAAAATTAAGATCGATCAACACAAACTATATAAAAGGTCGGAGATGATTTCTGGTTCACCGGAAGGTTCATCAGATCTAACTACAAATACGAGAGCCATTAATTATGTGTCACGGTAAGTTCACATTCAGATATATCAGAAACGAGAAGGACGATATGTTTGTTACGACCGTTCTTAAATTAGACGTTTTTCTAGAGTATAAACTGATGTTATTGTGAGATGTTGTAGGTCAAAGCAAGAACACATTCAATTAAGCAAAATAAATCAATATTAAAGAGAACCTATGAACAACCAAACAAAACGGGAAAAATGCCGAAAATCTCGTTTGTAAAAACATTCATAACAATAACGGGATGAAAAATGTTGTTTGAATATAGGTAATCATATAGAGTATATGCATTTGTAAGTTATTCAGCTATAACAAATTATGTTAATCCATCAACATTTCTATGGGTGTATCGTATGTAATAATCTGGAAAATTAATACAGTTATATTTATGAGACATATAGTTAGTTGAATAGCAGCCTATGGAAATTTATGCAAGCAAAAGATACAAAAACAACGATATGTTGATATACTTACCAACAAGTTTTATGCAATATTTAAGGTGAAAAAATGTTCATAAATAGTTCCATAGTCAGTATGCATTATTTTAGAACACTTATTTTTATATATATCAAACATTGATGAGAAATGGACAAACCAATGAAAAAGACAAACCTATGCGTTCTATGTCGCCATGAAATTAATATTAGATTGAACACCAAACTCATTGCATGGTGAATTTTTAAAAGAACTAACTAACATAAACCTTCTTTCATTTGTATAAACTTTTTGCAACGGTATGGTAATATTCTCTGAGGGAGTGTTGGTATTGGACCAATGATTCATTTGTCAAACATGTTGATTAGCAGGATCCTTATTCGAGAAAAAATATTCTTCTTCAATGAAGCTAAAAGACAAAGTATTTTGGAAGATGAACAATTTAAAAATGCGTTAATAAAGAACTTGTGAAATGCCAGAATAACACAGAGGGGATCTAAAAACATCTCGATGATTGGATTTGATGTCGGGGCAAAGCTGATCAATTTCTTAATAAATTTTTCGGTTTTATAATCGAATATTTTATTTGTTTTTTATTCAATCGTCAAATAGATTTTTTGTTGATATGCAATATCGTTTATATGTTCATTTCCTGTTACTTTACTATTTACAAAATGATAAAATATTCGAATAGCTAAGGTTTTCATAACCCAATGCATTGCCTATGCTACTACTTTACGGATATTTCAATGCTCTTTAATTTCGTGTTTGAATTAGCCGTCCAACTGTTTTATCACCGCTGTCAAGTCTTGTGTAGACGAAGCGCTGGTCGGGCATACAAACTATTATGAGTGCTTACAACCATTCGATCGATCCCGCTGTAGGGTGTTTCAAAATTAAGAGTATAACAAACTCAGTAGTAAAACTTTTGAGTTTACATGACATATATATGGTTTATTTTACTGCAAACTAGCTGTTTCGAAACAAAATCTCTTCACATTTATGTCTATATTAAAGCTTAATTTGAAAACGATAAATACTGATCTATCAATAAGTATATATAAAGAAACAACGAGTAGTTATCAAAGCAGCATGTCTGGTGTAAAAAATGATTGATAATGAAAAAAAGAAAACAAGCCTACATCATCCCGTCAAACAATTCGGTGTGATAGTCGTCGCGCTGATTTTTTTCTTAATGAAATAGTTTTAATTAGAAAGATATCTCATGTGGAACAAGATCTGCTGCGAATACATGTCGGATCCTTCCTTTTTATGTATAGCTCCTGTTGGTCCGTCTTCAGTTTTCTATTTAGTGTTTATTGACTTTTCTTATATAGACAATAATGGTGCATTGACTTGACATATCAACGATATAAGGATGAGGCGTAGAAACGGGAAAATGCGGGGCTCTGTCGCTCTTTTTCTCCGTTTCGGGCCAAATCCTTATATCATAGATATGTCAGGTCAATGCACTATTATTGTCTTTATATAGCAATCTAAAAAAAAAACATTTTCAATTGTTGGTTAAAGTGTTAATGTTATTATTTGATTTTAAATGTTTGGGAACTTCCCCCTTTTATAAGAAAAAGGCCTTATATCATGCAGGCGGAGAAATATACAACACAATGAAATGTACATTACCTGTTGAAACCCGCAATCGATGATGAACGAATTTGTTTCAGAATGAATTTTAATATCAACAATAAGCATAAAATATAGGATTTATAGTTTGCAAACTAAAAAATGAACGAGTAAAATACGTTTTCTTTTCTTCTAAAAATTGCAAAAGAAATAAGTTTGAGTCGTTGTATACATTGGAAACAAGAACAGGTTGAATAGGTCGTATGAATAATTAATAATGATTTCGGCAATTTCTATTTGAATATTCATGAGGAAAAGTGATATCAGGTCAGTGGCCATATATGACATAGAAATATACGGTCAACGCATTTTGACTGCTCAAATAGAACGAGTGTAGTATAAACTGCTTACATCCACTGCATTAGAAAAATGAAAAAAATACGTTTTATAATTTCATGCATCCGAAGCACTTTTTATTTTTAATTTACCCTAGCTAGGAACGCTCAAAGCCAAATATATGAAATCCAAGGGTTTATAAGAACCGAATCAATGAAAAAGCTGTATGACCAAAAAGAGTTGAACTGTTGTGGATAGTAGTCTAATTGGTAATTATACCATATCTTCTTATTTTTATATTTTTCATTTTTTTTTTGTCTTTTTTTTTCCTATTGCATTGTCAGTCACTTTTCGACTTTTGAACTTTGAATGTCAACTTCATATCTTTTCATATTTTTCTGATTATTCATGCACTTCTATGTGATTGAATCCAGCGGTCAATGATTATGCAATATCGAAAGTACCGTTTGTGTCGTGGTAAAGGCATGGTATCTGTCGTTTGATTTGATTCATATGCGCAAACTATAAGGTTCTAGAAAGAAAAATATAATTTCCGTTATGATTTGACGTTCCTCTCTCATTTTGAAAACAAAGACAAGTTATAATTCCAAGAAAACCAGGGCTGCATGTGATTAACGTCACAACTAATATTGCAATGTGATTTGTGTTTAACAATGCTGACAATTGGGTTCGTGCTATTCACTAAGAAATTAAATAAAATAATTCTAAAAGTAATTTTAATGTTTCTGTAAATTTTTGTAATTGATTTTCTAGGCCGCTTTGGCTCGATTAAATCAAAATGTATGTTTTTTGAACTCCTATTATAGGTCTGCTTCGAAGTACAAAAGTTCTATATTTTCTTATCAGAATCAAATTAATTTCCTAATGTAATGCTCTGTGCTCATTTTAACATGGTATGCATTATATGTGTCCATTGTACACCTCACTAACGCTTGGTATAAAGATATTGATAAGTAAATGCCTACCTTTGTTAAAATGAGCATAGAACATGACATGAAAGAATTAATTTTTGAGTAATTTTCGAATCATACGTTTGAAAAATGCGACTGAAATGAGAGGTTTATTTAGCTTTAAAACCAGGTCGAATCCACCATTTTCAACGTAGAAAATGCCTGTCTAATTGAGGTCAATATATGGAGAGATCGCGTATCTTCACCATTACATATTATATCCATAACCTGTCTACAGTTTTTATATTTGATAACTTTATCCAGTAATCTATAACCTAAAGTATTACTTTTGGTCATTGTTAGACATAGATTGTGTTACATAAATGTTTCATTGAAGGTATTTGTTTATGGTGAGTCCAGAGAGACAACACTTAGCACGATTTGGCAAGGAAATGGCAGTAATTTCGAATGCATGAAACTGAATCTAAACCCTTCGAGATAACGATAATTCTAAAAAAAACTAAATTAACTAATGAATATATAGTTCCTTATTCATATTTTACTATGTATAGTGTTTTATATCATGTTTAGCCATAGCAAATAACGGTAAACTGATTACTATTTGCCGTGTGAGGCTATGTCAAAGGTTTGGTTCATCTAAACCTGTACATTGGCACCTACTTGCAGCTATGAGGTAAGTTTTACAGCTAATAGTTAAATACACAGCCTGTTTTTACTGTTCCAGGCAAATACTTCTAAGCAATTAGTTAATGTCAGAAAGTAACAAAATTAAGGAATGAGAAATTATAAGATATCGTCTATGCTGGGTCTGTAGATTTTTCCTACTTTTTTGATAGGTAATGATTGATTACAATTGATTTCATATTAATCAAATTTTAACCATATTAATCTATAACATGTATTTATTGATTATTAATATATTTACCGGACTTTTATAAATTGTTCAAATGGACAGCAATAAAAAAAATATTGATATAGATAATAGATAGAAATCAAGGAAATGGTGGCATATGATACAGAAAAAAAACCAACATGGAATAGACTTATGAAAAGGGCCATTATTTGGTCCTTAAAATTGCAAATTAACACAAAGAAATTAACATCTGTAACCCATTCAATTTATCATTAATTTTATCAATTATGGATAGCAAAATATGGTTTTGATAGTGCAGACTTTATTTATGTTAAAGTAAAACAATATGTCACAATTCATATATTCGAAAAACACATAATTATAATTTACACATATTATTTGGTATGATTAGATTTGAGCAACAGCCTCATCCAAAATGAAACATAGCTCATACTTCTCAGTATAGTAAGGTTACCTTCTCGTACTGTGACAAAGAACGCGTTCATATATAGGGATATAACCAGTTATACCATTACAGTCGATTAGAGTACGAAGGCTTTAAGAGTAGACTAGTCCGACAGATAACCAATCTATCCGTCCTTAGGACTAGGCTACTTCGAAAGGAGAGTAGTATATCTTACCTAATAGTGACTTCACGTTTCAGCTAGTAACCAAAGATATTAGCCTTACATACAATCGGCTGTAAATATTAACTTGAACATGATATAGGTAGATTAGAGTATACTAGGAAAATCATATCCTTTATCGTAATTATATGTATCGATGTCTCATGTTTATAAATGAAAAGGATATAATCAGCCATATAATCATTATTGACCACCCTTATTACCATGATATATTAATAAACAGAATCATTAAATTTGATAGTAACAAGGATAATCTAGCTTGTACTTGTTCTCCAGCATATTTCCAACAAATAAATTGTGTGGATATATTTTTTCACTTCTCTAATTACGAGACAGACAATGCAAGGACATACACTTAAGACTTTTCAACTGATTGGTATAGTTCGTTCTCGTGTTGTACTACTACACAAATGTCGAAGGTTAGCGGAAGGTTGGGATCCCACTAACATGTTAAATCCCGGAATATTCTGTATGTATGTGCTTGTCTCAAGTCAAGAGCCTTTTTTTTAGTAGTTTTCCTTTGCTGTTTGATAATACATATTCGTTAATTTTTTTGTTAAAAAATAAGGCCGTTTGATTTCTTGTTTGGAATTGTTTTACATTTGTCATTTCGGAGCCTTTTAAAGCAGACTTTGCATTAAAGGCCGTATGGTGACATATGGCTGTTGATTTTTGTGTCATTTGGTATTTGTGAAGAGTTGTCTTATGGTCAATCATACCACATCTTTTTTTTATAAGAACATAAGGTCCATATATAATTGAACAAAAAACGTATTGGTGAAATCTTAATAAATATTTAAACAAAATGTCGACTATATCACAGACTATCTAGGGACAAGATTTATTGGGGAATAGTTTAATTGAAGATTTTTTTCACAAATATATTTGTCAGATAGTATTTTATGATCTTATTCATAAACCATTTCTTTCAACAACAAAAAACAAAAGACATATTGAAGGCTGTCGTTGCAATAGAAAGTGCTTTACAGTTATTATTAATATTATATTGTTCTCTGTTGTTTATTGTGTGTCACAATGTAAATTTGTTTGTGTTGCTATAGCATGTAACTACTGCTTTGCATATAAAGAATTCATTCATTCATAAAAGCCAATGTATGTATTGCATTGACGATAATTTTATATGATATTGAAATGTCATTCATTTTTCTTAGTACGATTCACCAATCAAAATAAAAAAAAAAATAATGATTTGATATAAGTAAATAAAGGCAACAGTAGTATACCGCTGTTCAAAACTCATAAATCCATGGACAAAAACAAAATCGGGGTAGCAAACTAAAACTGAGAGAAACGCATTAAATATAAGAGGAGAACAACGATACAAAATTAAAAGGTAACACACACACACACACACACAGAAACGGACTAAGCATTAGACAAAATTCTTTCAATCATTTCGGAATCGCTATGATATATATAAGACGGCTATTCAACATTACAAGCTAAATAGTTTTGATTGACTTTATATCTTTCCTATTGATTTGTGATGCTCCTTTGTCTGGACCACACAATTATTTGCATTCACAATCGTATAGTAAACGTTTGTAAAATACCAACAAAACTGACAAAACTTTCCAAATTAATTCCTATGGGAGAAAAAAAATAATCCTATAGGACAAAAGTTTATCCTAAGGGAGAACAAGTATTTTTTATTTTTTGTACTATCACTAGTGAAAAATCTGTTCTCGGCAAATGATTGGTTGAAATTTAATTGTGACGTTAAATTTTCTTGTTTTTTTCTGAATTTTCTTATTGTGACGTCATGAAAAAGGCGACCATTCCTGATGACGTCACATCAAAAGTACCATCTTTCCTCAAATCTTTAGAAAGGAAGGATAAAAATCATAAAAGAAACAGATACCACCACTGTAACTCGTGTATAACGATATTTCTTCACTATCAACAGTTAAATTTTACTTATTTAAAGATCGGCAAGCCTTCCGCTTTAAATATAAAAATTTAACTGTCTCGATTGGAGAAATATCGTAATACACTTGTCGCAGTTGTGGAATCTTTATGTTATGGTCTGCTTTGTGGTAATTCTAATTATTGGTATTTAATTTCAAAGAGATACATTGAAAATTCCTCAACATTCATTTTACAATATCCCCCTCTTTTATATCCACTATCAACTAAACATGTACTTATTCTCATATGCAATCATCACAGTACACGATATGTAATGTATACAATAGACGGTCAATCCTACGAGACCATTTATATACAATTAAGAAAGCATCAAATCTAAACAAACGAGTCGTAAAAGTATTGTCGATGTCAACTTTTCATTTATTATTTATTATGTATTACAGTGTCAGGAGTATTGTTCCTATTCATTTTGATAGCAATTCCAATTTTTAAACATACACTCAGGATTTTAAACATTAATTATTAAAATTCTACACTTAAGCTGTTGCGTAGGAAATTTGTACAACCACGGGGTATAAAAGTTCTTCTCAACTTCTGAAATGTCTCATATTTTTGAACGGTGACACTACTGAAAGAGCTGCAGTAAGTCTACTTTTTATATATAATTTTAATCTTCAAAATCTCAAGCTAAAAAAATGATAATTAAAAAAAGTGAAAATTTGTGACAATGCTGAAAGAACTGAAATAAGTCTTGTTATTTTATATATTTTTATATCTCTCAAAATCTTACGTTAAAAGATGTCAATTTAAAAATCATAAAAATTTCATAAACTTAAATAATGGTTAAGTCTTCTCATTTTTTATGATAGTCAGAATAAAATATCTAGAAATTACTGTTTATTTATACAATTTATATCTTAAATGTAAAACTCCATGATACATGTACTTAACTATTTTCATACATAAATCATTGACTGCATAATTCATATGCGAAAATTTCAATTCGACCACTTTTCCCTGAATTTATTTCAAAAACAAGACATGTGTGCTTTTCTGAACATTTATCCAAATTATAAATAATGAAAGCTGAATAAATATTATAATTATAGTAGATTTTGACGTACATGTAGCAAAAATAAATAAAAAGGAAATGTTTAACTAAAATTTAATTTATATTAGAAATAAGGCTAATCTGATGTTTAATATACCACTAATAATATGTTTTGGAGTTTAGTATGACTTCCATTTTTACTGAACTAGCATCCATTTTTATTTAGGGGCCAGCTGAGGCCCACATCATGGTGTGGGGTTTTCTCGCTGCGTTGAAAACACATTGGTTGTCTTCGGCTATTATTTGCTCTTTGGTCGGGCTGTTGTTAATATTACAATAATTCTGTTATTTTAACACGTTTGTATAATACTTCAATCATATTTTGTATGTTCTTTTTTGTCAAGTAAATAAAATTGAGAATGGGAATGGGGAATATGTCAGAGAGACAATAACCCGACCAAAAAGGCAATAGCCCGACCAAAGAGCAGCTAATTGCGGAAGACCACATATGGGTCTACAATGCAGCGAGAAAATCCTGCATCCGGAGGTGGGCCTCTACTCGCCCCTAAATAAAAATGTGTACTAGTTCAGTTAAATTGCCTAAATTCAAATAACAAACAAGACTAAAAAGTCCAGATACCCCTGACTTTGGACAGATGCAAAAATGTGGCGGTGTTCAACATGTTTTGTGAGATCTCAAACATTACCTTATACCTTTAGCCAATGTAGAATAAAGAAGCACACAATAATACGCACATTAAAACTCAGTTAAAATGAAGTCTGAGTTCGATGTTCGATGTTAGAATATGTGTAACAAAAGAAACTAAGCAGAATGACAATTATACATGAATTAATAAAGGACTACAAACAGTACTGACATACCAGACCTCAATTAAACTGATTGAAAGATTGTCTTTAGTTTAAACTATGGACATCATCTAACGATACTTGCACATAATATAAGCATGTTTGCACGTCATATAAAGCTGTTTGCACATCATATAATGACAAGTGCACATCATATAAAGGAAGATGCACATCATATAATGAAAATGGTCATAACAAGACAGTTTTGGCGTTCCATATTAAACTATTGTAGCGCATATAAAGTTGTCGAATCTGTACTGTGTATTACAAGTATCCGAACTTGAAGGATTTAAATGAGGAAAGAAAACCAATGTTTATCATTCATAATATAAGTAAATTGCATCATTCATATACACAATTTAAGCCACAATTTACGATTTTCATTTGAAAAAAAAGACTCACTTCTAATTCCCCTAATATCAATTCTTTTTCAAATACAAAAACTGAAGAGCACATGTATTGCATTCACCTAATAACAGATCTTATCCGTTGAAAAAAAAACATATCTTTCAAATGTATATTTTATTAAATATTCTTGATTGAAATTGAATAATTTTCATGTCTTTTTAAAAGAGAGTAATTTATCGAAATTTGAAATTCTAAATGCATTGTCGGAGATTTAAGATCTGACATATAAGGTTGAAACTTATAACTTGATATCAGAAATACAATGGAAATGTTCAAAATTCCATTACAAAGCAATATTCGTATTCATAACACATTATCTTGTTCCATCCACTTATGAATGTAGTATTTTCCACTGGACGTTACGAGATAATTCATAATCATTGGTCATATCAAAAGTTTTCATTAATGTTAAGGATTTTTAAATCTACTCATTTTCGAATATTAAAATCAAATCTTGAAATGATACTTTTTTGTGTAATTACGTATTTTGCAATTGAATGATCATCTTTTTATATTGCATTTTATACTAAACATTTTATGTGACTTGATTTTTACTAGAAATTGCCTACTTGTTTTTTATTTTTTTATTTTAGCGGACCATGTTGAAGAAAAATGTAGATGCAGTAACTGTATTGTTTGTTGCAGCAGTTGTTTGTTTAAGTCTGTGTTCAATATCTTGTAGTCCTGTTTTTAGAAGGTATGTATAATATCTACCTTCTCCTCTATGTATGATTTCTCTAGAATACCCGATTTCGTGTACCAGTTAAATTTTTCAGCTAATCTCTTTCAAATCAATCGTGATATTAATTTTAACGGACAGACTTCAATGTACAATTGCAAATTCTAGTGGAAACATCTCTCCATCAACGAGTTAGTGTAGAGTGTGGAATGTAAATGATTTTATACCTATTGTTGGTTTTTTATGCCCCATTTATAGGAATTATGTTTTCTGGTCTGTGCGTCCGTCCGTTCATCCGTTCGTTATTCCGTCCGTCTGTACCGCATCAGGTTAGAGTTTTTGGTCGAGGTAGTTTTTGATGAAGTTGGAAGTCCCACCTACTTGAAACTTAGTACACACGTTCCCTATGATATGATATTTCTAAGTTTAATGCCAAATTAGAGATTCTTCCACATTTCACGGTCCATTGAACATAAAAAATGATAGTGCCGATGGGGCATTCGTGTTCTTTGGACACATTCTTGTTTAAATTGCATGCATTATTTCTATATTTTTTATTAAACTTTACAGCGAAAAAGTAATTACAATTACAGTATTGACATTTGGTTTATAAATATTAAACATAGTAGATATATTTCATATATTAGGTGAAAACATCTATTATTTTAATCAAAGACGTGCATTAATCTAATGATTTGATTACAGAACAAAACTTTTTTTTTACTTTTATAAAATTCATATTAAATGTACAATAATCAATTCTTGTTTATTGAGCAAAACAAACAACAGTTACCTTGTTTATCTAAGCACATTTTACTTCATAAAATATTGTGAGGCAACAGAACTTTTCATGTGGGACAATCAGAACTCTAAAATTTCAAAAAGTGGGACAATCGGGAATAAACTATTTCAACATTTATGGTTCAAAAACCTGTTGTCATAACATGATCTGAAAAGAGTGCCTACAAAAAGTCCTATACAAAATTCTGAGACTCAAAAGCAGTTTTACCCAGATTTTAAGGAGTAAGCTAGTATCTATTCGCTGCAGTATCATCATGAGTATGAAATTCCGTTCATGAGTAAACGATAATTTTTCGGAGAACACATTGCAAATACTAATTTTTCGAAGGTAAACAGTCCCCATTCATACAAATTTATTATTACAATTGCAATTAACTGAGGTATTGACTACCTCGCACCACACTACTGCTAAGTTCTGTTACAGGGATAGAGGGCTTTTCTGTATATAGAAGACTTTTAAACAATTCGGAATACTTCTGAATAGAAACAGTACATCATTGATTGACAATGGTTTTCACAAAAAAGAAAATCTTAAATTAAAACGCTATATTTACAAATATAAATTTCATAATGAAATAATACTTATATCGGTGTTTGAAACTCGGCAGGTTTAAGGGCATACGATACAGTTTTGATCCTGTATTTACAGTTTGATGAAAATTTCCATCTAGGCTAGTTTTTGCCTTCTTAAATCAAATATGTAATAAAAAATATACCTTCATGTGCTACTTTTTAAGTTAAATGAGGTCGAAATTTTGTATATTTGCTCAAAATTCGGATTTGTGGCCGTATTTTCTCTTTCGAAAGAAAGCCATAACTTTTTTGTTTTAAAAGATAAACACAAATTGTTTTTTGTTAGATAATTTGTATTTTTTGTATTTTATAAGTATCCATTTTTTATTCAGAAATAACTCATATTTATCAAATGGTCATGAATTAAGAAAAAATAGTATTTTTTGCTGTATATTTATCAAAATTAAAAAAAATCCTCTATTTACAGTTTAATCAAATTTGGTCCACATAATCTCCCTGCAAAATGAAACAAAATGTCGTTTTAAAAAATAGGGGTCCATGCACTCGTTTTCAAATTAAATCAGTTTGAATGATAAAAAATAGTCGAAAAATGCATCTTTTCCCGATATGTTATAGTTCGACGTCGCGAAAATAACATTTTACTATTAGCAACGTCATTACCTTCTATGTAACTGTATCGTATGCCCTTAACAGGTAAAAGACGACACAGCTAATGTTAGGGTATATTGTATACAGTTGTGTTGTCGGTATAACCAGCATTCCCTTTGTGTGATTTTTAACAGTATTAAACAAGGTAAAAATGCCAGTTTTTTCTTAATAGCTAAAGTTCATCTTAAACTAGAAATATTGTTCTAACTTCCCAAACGATCCAAAGTCAAGAACAAGTAACATGTATGCTGTTGATTCCGTCTTTTTTTCGTGATTACCAATTTTCGTGGATTGGGGAATACTTGCTTTTTCGTGAATTTGCCAAAGTCTGCAAACATTATAATATATATATTTTGAAACTTGTAATTCGTTGATCACTTCAGTTTGTGGTTACCTTGTAGCCCCGATATGCACGGACAATGGTATCCATTGTTCATTTAATAATAATGAATCCACAGTATCCTTTAATCTCTTCCTATAAAAATAGAAAAGAAACAATTTATTTTATTTTATATTATGACTTGAGGATAATGTTAATATTTATCAAAGGTACCAGGATTATAATTAAGTACGCCAGACGCGCGTTTCGTCTACATAAGACTCATCAGTGACGCTCATATCAAAATATTTTTAAAGCCAAACAAGTACAAATATTGACGTAATATATATGTGTATCATGCGTCAATATCATGAAGTTGTCCTTGACACTATTGAACTTGTCTGATTACGTAGAATAATTAATTATTAATATTTTTATTGCTTATAATGGATTACTACGGTAATAAACGTGGCCGTACTGCTTCCGCATTCTTTCCAAAGGTCTTGTTTTAATTGTTCAGCGTCTTTTCATGTTTGTCCTCAAACTAGTCTTGTTGCTTATGATTCGTATCGCTTGAGTAGAACTACGACAATCAATAGTGCGGTTGCTATTTTCTTTCAGGAGTGTTTAATTTGATCGTAACGTTTATTCGAGCAGAATAAAATATTAAAATATTGCATTTTGACCAGAATGACGATTTTACTTTAAACTAAATAAAATTAAGGTAATTATAAATTAAAAAAAAACCAAATAACTAAAAAAACAAGCAGAAATTTAAGAACTGTTATTAAATCTACTATTTAGTGTACTTTGCTAGCTTCTATTTTGTGTACAATATGTAAACTATTAGTAAGTTGAAAGTAAAACACAAAGAGGTAAACCACACTGTTTGTAAACACAACATGCCTGTATCGTGTCTGCTTAAAGGGGGCACTAGCTGCCACATTCATATTCTAATCGTTGACTCAAATTCTCATATTTGTTTATAACAGTGTAAAACATGTTATCGTCACTGATGAGTCTTATGTAGACGAAACGCGCGTCTGCCGTACTAAATTATAATCCTGGTACCTTTGATAACTATTATTCGAATTATAAAAAGTCTAAAATAAACAATTTACAGGGCAAAGGCTAAAAAATGTGTAGATTCGTTGTGTGTGTATTTAAGTCTAGACGCCATCTAATTTATTGTGAGTTGACCTCCCTAAAACTAACGATGCCCATATAAGCGATAAACTAGTAAACATAGATATAGATATAAATAGATAGCGAAACTCGTCCAATTGGATTCTTCTAAGTGTTTTTAATTTCATTTATAGATTAAATCATATGTTAATCATCATTTTTGTTTCACTTTCAATGTTGACATTCTTTTCTTACAAATAACCAAACTAGCACACATTTCATGCGTTATCCATCTCTAGCTAAGGGGTTAAATTGAAGTTCACATGAATACTGATTCAATGAGATCGAATTATCACTTGCAAGTGAATAATTTATCATCAATATTTCTTAGCTTATTTTGACAAAATTGGGGCATACTGGCGGCTTAAATCGAATAATTATTTCACTATTTCACTATTATTAAAGATTGAACACAAATCCTAATTTATATTTTTTATATATCTCGTAACTAGTGCCCCTTAAAAACTCAATGTACGGAAATACTAGTTTCATCAGTTAATGCATGTGCGAGATACAATTCTGTTTAATTAATAACATTTGGGTTTTTTTTCTGGGCTAGTCCTTAGATCAAATTGTGTATTTACTAACCCCTGTTATACAATAGCAAATGAAATGTGTAAGGATTAAACAGCCACATTTATTGCAAAAAAAAAGAAGTTTGTTTAGTAAAATTTGATCCCATCAACATATACAGTGTACGAAATAGATAACATTGACTGTACCCTTCAAACACGCGGTTTTTTTTTTTAATTTACATTTACAATAGCGAGCATGGGTTGGTATCTTTTTATTAATAACATTGGTAAAAAATATCCAAAGAATACTATTGACTTTTCAAAATGTATAAACCTCTAGATAATAGTTTGTCATTCCTGAAATCGACTGCCTTCTGTTTTCACTGTTGAGTTTTATTTTTAGTTGTATGAAAAGTACATTGAAAAATAATCGATGTTTTAATGTCAACCTTTCATATTACAGAAGTCAATTGCAACAAGACTTAGACGATGTAAGGGACCTTCTTGAATTGTATAAACAGTCACACCAACCAGAAAGGTAAACGTTAACGAAGACAGTCAAGGTTTTTTTTAAATTTCAGTACACATCAATTTCTTCTTCTTTTTCAAATTAGCTTGAAAAAAATATGTAAGGTTCAATATTTGATGTTGAATATAGGGATTAAAGAAAACTGTGGAATATCTTTTATTTTTTCAAATCAGCTTTTCACAAATAAGTATGATTCAATGTTATATTTGATATTAAATATAGGAATTAAAGAAAAACGTTGAATACCGCCTTCAAACAACACCAGAAAACTAGAAACGATATCTCATCATATTAAGTGCTATAATATGTTATATATTATAATATTGTAACCACATACTATAATGTGGTATCTTAATAAAATACTTAATAAAAAACCCAGACCCATTTAAGGAAAGAACGTATAAATAAATGAAAAACAACGTAATATAGCTATATTAATGCATACGTTTTGGTTGGATTTTTTCTCATATAGTTGTTGTCTGATTGCTGTGTATCATAGACATCAGACATGGGGCTATAGATGGCCCAACAAATAAAAGCGTTGACACATCATTGGCAAACAATTTTGACCCAACGTACTCAGTACAAAGTGGGCCAACATTGATCCAACATGATTGAACTGCAATGAGCCACCGTTGCACCTTTTTTAAACTAACGGTGGCCCAACATTGGGTCAACGTTAAATATAATTTTTTAATAGTTAACTTAACTGAACTTAATCTAACTGTCTCGAGAGGAGAATACCGTAGTTCAGTGGTACATGTAGAATCTATATATAATTTTTTCTAAATTACACCAGTAGTAAACTGAAATTTTTTTGTTCATTTATAACTTACATCAAAATTAATGATATCAAAATTTTAAAACTGGCAGCGTTTACTTTAGAGTTTGGTTTTTTTTTCTAACCTTGAACATCACTTTCTCATGTTGGATTTGTTGCGTACATATTTCATGTCTTTATTAGCGTGAAAAAGTAACATATCTCTTATACTTCCTGTCGCAAGAAGATCATTGATAAATCTTTCCACTGATGATATTTGTCCCTATAGTTGCCAGTCGTTCGCGATTCCGTGTTGTTTAATACATTAATTACTCCTTTTGCTTATAACAAATCTGACAGACTGCATTTAGAGAAATGCATTCGGAATCCTGGCATGCAGTTTATCCTGATTAAAGTTAATCCTAAAAAAACGATAGAAACATGCATATGTCGAATGCAACTATCTCAGTACAAGCGATAGGATTACAAGGATAACTAAATTCTCTAAAGATATTTAAACGATTTAGCTTACCAATAAACATTATAATGACGCTTTTAAAAAGAATGATAAAATGTTTTTTTAAAAGTACTTTTTTGCTGAATACGATATTAAATGAAAGAATAATGTTATCCCTTGTTTGATCTTGAAAGATATAGGATTAAAGTAGATGTATATGAATAAATATTAATGTTATCTGTTACTTTTCATAAGGTATTAAATATTATCTAAATTTATGATTCTGTACGCCATGTTGTTTCCCTAATGATTGTACAAATTTTTACTAAAATCAGCAACTTTAACTTGTATAGAAATGCAATACATTTTCATTGATTTTTCATATGCAAAGAAAACAAATTTATATCAAGTCTATTGATAAGAAACATTTCATCGAATATAACAAATATAGAGAGAATTTTCATTCAATCTGGAGCTGTCACGCTTTGCCTCAGCAAACGTGTCAAAATGTGCAGTATGACTCAAATGGCCCTTCATAGTCATGGACCGAGAACATACATGAGTGTTCCGCTATGTGACATTGTAATGTTGCTAGAGCTAAATGATACTATAACAGTCCAGGCTAATTTTATATCTATTAAGTTAATAGTTTGATGTATGTAATTTGTTTATTGAACTTTAGAGATATAAAGTTGGGCTATAAAAAAGCCTGGCACCGGAAGCGCTTCTTTTATATTGTCAAATTATTAAAGCTAGACATTTAATTAAGTCGATAACCGGTAAAACCGAATTTTAGAATTACAACACCATCAACACATGTTATTGATTGATAGATTGATTGATTAATTTGTGTCTCACGCCACTTTCAACACTACTGTGTTATTTCATGGTGGTCAGCTTTTATTGGTGGAGGTAGCCGAAGTCCCCGGAGAAAATCACCGACCTTCGGTAGGAACACTGGCAATCCGACACAATTAAGATTGTGTCGACTGGCTAGTGGTTACAGACGTTGAACTACTTAGACCACTCGGCCACTTGGACCCCTCTAGACATACTGCTGTTTAGTTATGTTTTCGCTATTTATATATGCTCTATATTCACAGAACAGGCAGAACCTTAAATCTCAATGAGCAGATATACCCCTATCCTCAAGTTTTCGTTATTCACCAAAATGTGATTCTCAATGAAACAAAAATGTTTAAAGCTTTATTTAGAAATTCAAAATTTGTTGTGTTATTTTATTCCACAAAACTGAAGAAAAAAAATACTTCAAAAAGCTTTTATTTAACTAAAATACGTGTTGATGCAATATTATAAATTGAAACTTTAGGGTTTTGCAGTTTATTTTATTGCACAAATAATTGCTGTGAACATTTCCATTTATAGATATGAAAATATCAGGGTGATTGACATTTTTTTTTTTTTTTTTTTTTTTTTATTTGCTATGTGGATAAATTTTCATTTCATTTGCATCTCTAAAATTATGTAAAACTACGAATTCGCGACGTTATGTTTTTCTTTCTATTTCAGGCGTTTTTATTTTCTCGATATCGAGATTGCTTTATTTAGGCTAAAACAAAATCTGGGTAACCTATACATTGTATGGCATTAAAACTGAAACGTTTATTGCAATAACTTTTCAATTCAAACCGTATTCTGTTGACGAAATTTCGATAAATCCCAATTTCAAATGTTTTAATTGTATTTCAAGGACATTTTTTGCATTCAAAGATCTATTTCATAAGGTTTTTATTTTAAATAATTCAACACTATTATAATTGAGAATAGAAACGGTGAATGTGTTAAAGACAACAACCCTACCAAATAATGCAGAAAACAGCCCAGGGCCACCAATGGTTAACGACTTTGTACAGGTACATAAATACGGCGAGGTTAAACCGATGTTTTGTGAGATTTCTCTCATCTCCCTATACCTCTATCCAATGTTGAAAAACAAACGCACAGCAATATTCACAGTAAAACTCAGTTTGAAACTCTAGTCCAATGTTACAATAGGTTACAAAAGAAACATTTTCTTTAAGTTCTCTTTAGGTGTAATACCACCAAATCATGGTACGTAACATCCGGTTATAAAAGGTCGAAAAAAATATTACCTTGAATTTGACAGTTGTAGGTAATTAATCCGACTTTTTATTGCAGTAAAACATTTCTGTGTCATGAACATATGTCTTGGGTATTTCAAAACAACATTATTTTTTATCTGGGGTTTCTACAGAATATTTTGTAAACTTGAGGTTACTTGTAGATGGTTAATAAAGCTTGTTCACAGGTTAAATAAGGAGATACATTTGATTGGTTAACTTCCACTGATGGTTATTTTCTTATATGCAATGAAATATTATGTGAATTTTTTTCTATAGAACTGGACAGGATAAAACTTTACAAATGCCAAGTATTTCGTTATTTCAAATAAAGATGAATTCTGCACATTTTTGTGGTTTCTATAGAATATTTTGTAAACTTGAGGTTACTAGTTCTTGGTTTCTAAATATTGTACACAGGTTAAAAAAGGGATACTTTTGATTGGTTAACTTCCACTGATGGTTATTTTCTTAAATGCAAGGAAATGTTATGTGCATTTTTTTCTATAGTACTGGACAGGATGTAACAATACTTATGCCAAGTATTTCGTTATTTCAAACAAAGATTAATTCTGCACAGTTTTGTGAAAAGTGCAAATTCAACAAAGACTAATAGGGGGAAATCAATAGTGGTATTATTTACACCTGTATTGTGTGTTTTTTCTGTACAATCTTATCTTAATGTTTTATTTTCGTTTCTAGTATTCTGAATGTGTTTTCGTTGGATGCACCCAACATCTGTTTTTAGTTATATCAAACTTCTGTTTAACAGTAAAGGATTACAAGAATTTGTGTCATTTATTCAATCTATGTATAGTATTACGACCATGTGTATAAAAACATTAAGTAGTATAAATTTTCTTTTAGTTTTAGCAATAGAAATAAGCGTAATCCAACGATAGGCCCTGATCTTGGATATGGTAATCGATGGCATGCTGGATACACTGTAGCCCATTTACAACAATGTAAGTAAAGTAATGAAGATAAGATGCATGCGTATAAAATCACAGTGCAATAAACAAAATGAAAGAAAGCTAGGTTCAAAATATTCAATTTGACTGCTAATAATTTTATTCGTGTTTCAAAAATTCCAATAGGGAACATATATTACATTATTGTAGAAACAAACCATTATTCTCGACGTTCAGTTTCTTTATTTTTGTTCTTAACTACATGGTAGACATTTTCACTTTCACAATCATTCAGATGTTATAACAAAATGTTTACCATGTAGTTAAGAAGAAAAATAAAGAAATTGAAAAAGGCCATTGGTCGAAACCTCTTGAATAATGGTTTAATACTACAATAAAATAATCTCATTGTAATTGGGCGCACTAAAACTTGATATCGGCTGCATTTCGGAGTAAGTTTCAAACAACTTCGTAAACGCAGCTTTAAACATAAAAACAGTTTATCATTACGACATCCGCTGGAAACCTGGGAGTTGTTGTTGGGATCAAAGATTTAATCTTAAAACAGGTATACGACAAACCCAACTAATTCAAACTTGTCTTGTTGCTTTGATTCTTATGAATGCTGGGCGCATAAAATTTCCCCCAGCTAGAAGAATACTATTCAAAAACATGTAAGAGCATTTATGATTGTACTGTTTTTATTCAAAATGCAGGTATAGTGACAACGGAAATCGGTTCCTTCCTTTACCATCAATGTGTTTCTTCTTTTTATAGTTGCTGATTTTTAGTTGTTGATTTTATGTCTAGTTTATGTTGATCAGTAACACATAAATGCATGCATGTCAAGAATAGCGAAGTAGTATTATGGCGATCAGTTTCCATCCGCTTTGTAAATAAAAATAATCAAAACTATCAAAATTACCATACTACGACTACTGTTTTTGAATTCAATCTAAAGCTCCTTAGAGCGTGTCTTGTATATTTTAACATATGCCGAATCAAAACAAAGGGTTTCTTATATTATCTTACTGTATAAGTGTGCCACAAAGTTTAACAAATTCGACGGAACAATACATCAAATATACAAAGGAAGATGTGGTATGATTGCCAATGAGACAACTATCCACAAGAGACCAAAATGACACAGACCGCTTTTCATGTTATTTCAAAGTAAGAAGAAGTAAAATCACAAAAATACTGAACTCCGAGAACAATTCAATCGATAAGTCCTTAATCACATGGCAAAATCAAATGACAAAACACATCAAACGAATGGACAACAACTGTCATATTCCTGACTTGGTACAGGCATTTTCAAATGTAGAAAATGGTGGATTGAATCAGGTTTTATAGCGTTAAATCTCTCACTTTTACTTTTTGACATTGACCCAAAGTAAACTATTATAGAGCATGATTTCTTTTATTTCTTTCAATAACTATTTAATCATCACTATTGGTTAATTGCGAAAAGCATAACCATAGTATTCTTTTATTATAAGAATGAATTTGTATTAGGGTTTCTTTGATTGTATGACACACATATTTTATAAAAATAATTATAGATTCGTATGCCCGACAATTTTTCTACATGTATATTTCGTTCAATTCTTTAGGTTATTAACACACATATACATGTTTATAATTTAGCTTCCTTGTTGAATGTTATGATACATTTTCCTTGTAAAATTTTAATTATTGACACTTTTTTTCAGTAAAACATCAATTAACAGGACCTAATTCTCCAGGAAAAAGATCTGTGGCAATTTACGGATGGAAAAAATAGACAAATGTCCTCATTAAACGAATTTACATTTTCATATGTTTTTCATTGCAAAAAAAATGGGGCTTTTTTTAAGAATTGTGCAATTAGTTTCATCATAACATCAATAGATTTAATTAAATAGTGAAATGCAACTTTTTTCGAAGGTATATGACACCTATTCAAACAGGGAACAAATTTTAAAGAGAAAAGTGTACAGACTTATATTACATTATGATTAATTAGTTTTTGACATTAGAATTAATTTTACTAGTATCAGAATAAGTCATTTTCATCGGAAGAAGAAATTGATAAGTATGACTGTGTCTGAAACAAGAGACTATCGGTAACGATAAACAAATCATCCTTTAAGAATATCAGTTATAATAGACAATCAGAATTGTTGTTGCTCTGTTATTCCGGTTCCCAAAGTTGTACAGGGCAAATAATTTTCACAACCTGTCCCTTGATTAATGGTATTTTTTATGGTTAATGATTAGCTAGGTTTATTTAAGGAATTTTGATAATTCTATGAGAGGTGCATAAATAAAGTCAACAGTAGTATACCGCTGTTCGAAATTCATAAATCAGTTGAGAGAGAAAAACAAATCCTTATTGTCAAATACAGTATGTTGTGTAAAATAAACAAGTTACTTACGAATTGTGCCTGTGTAAAAATGAGCGTACGTGAACAAAGACAGTAAGAAAGAAACAAATGAGTAAAATTATGATGAAATAACTCCGATAGTACCACACTAAACTTACTGTCTTGTTTGTGTTGAGTAGCGAATTCAAAAAACTTTCCCCTCTTGAATATATGGTATATTTCATGTTTTGTTATTGGAATTTTTACTAAATGTGTTCATTAATATAAAAATAACACTTATGAGACAAGTTTTATTTAAATGTGTTGATAATGAAATAAACAAAGTAACTCTTATCAGTATGAGAGCACTTTTACTTATTAAACTTGTTAAATGAAATTGTATATAAGGCGATGAGGTATGGTTGCCAATTAAACGACTATCCACCAATTAACAATTGACTAGACTCTAAACAAGTACAAACTTCCTTACGACTTTCAAAAAAAAAATATAAAAATGTATAACACTACAAATATCGTACTTGATAATATTATGTCCAAATATCTTGGAAATTGTTTTTGACCGTCCCTTTTTCCTTTTTGCCTAATACGTTCTCCTATTTATTTGTATTGTAGTCCTGTATTATTATGTTGTCATTTTAATGTTATATTTAACAATGCCATCAAAGTGCGAGGTTTGGCATGCCACAAAACCAGGTTCAACCCACAATTTTTTTCTTTAAAAATGTCCTGTACCAAGTCAGGAAAATGGCCATTGTTATATTATAGTTCGTTTCTGTGTGTGTAACATTTTTACGTTGTGTTTCCGTTGTGTCGTTTGTTTTCTCCTATATTTGAGTGTGAATTCACATTACTATAAGACGTGTCACGGTACTTTTCTATCCCAAATTCCAGTATTTGGTTTTGATGTTACATTGATTATTCTCATCGGATTTTGTCTAATGCTTAGTCCGTTGTTGTGTGTGTTACATTTTAATGTTGTGTCGTTGTTCTCCTCTAATATCTAATGCGTTTCCCTCAGTTTTAGTTTGTTACCCCGATTTTGTTTTTTGTCCATAGATCTAAAAGTTTTGAACAGCGATATACTACTGTTGCCTTTATTTCCATATGCAGTCAAAAGTAAAATAACAAAAATGCCGAACTGCAAGGAAAAATCTAATTGGAAAATGCTTATAAAATGTCAAAATCAAAATCTTAAACACATCAAACAATCGGAAAACAACTGCCATATTCAATATAAACACAATTTAATAGAATAATTCTCCTTACATTGTGATATTTTTGATACCACTGACAATTTACGTTCAGAAAATAAAAAATCATATTTTGGGTTAAACAAACCATACATATAATAGGAGTAGATTGTTGCAACTACATACACACATTACAGCTGTCTTTGAAGCCCGATACCGTATCCTACTTATAAAAGCTACAACGTGTTTGTTTACGATAGGAAGCGGAAATAAACGCAATAATAACTATACAACGTCAATAACGACCCAATGTCCTTGAAATTACAATCAATATCCAAGGAGGTCGTAAATTATATTGTCAGGAATTAATATTTATGAAACGAGTCAATGATAGTCTTAAAACGCGGAAGTTGTAGTAAGTGGTCAGATTCTCGTAACAGAATACTGAGGCATTCAATAAACTGAATAAATAATTAGAACGGCATACATAACAACAATAACTTAAAGTTCCAACAATCAATCAATCGAATCCCAATTACGGGGGAAATTGAGCGATCATAATCATGTATAACCCCGCCACATATTACATACTACATGAAAGAGCCATTAGTGGCTGTCGTGTGTGTCTTTTGTTTGTTTGCCTTACTTCACATGTTGTCATGCAATTGGTTTCTATAGCTGGTACTAGCATAGAGTGTTGGTTATGCACATTGTTGAAGGCTGGACGGTGAGATAAAGTTGCTCAATTGTGCATAATTTTGACTTATTCTATTTATATTAAAATATAATAAGCATTGTCATTATAAATATTTTGTAACGTGTAGTTTCTTCTTTATGCATGGACAGATGTTTAAAACTCGTGAATATATTAATAATACGCACACTAAGGTAATAAACAACTGGGGTAGTTGCTTGAACTCCTGAAAGTGTGAAAATGGTTGCATTTTCGGGGTAAGCATCTCCTTCCCTGCATGCATCACCTGTCGAAAGGATTAAATAGGATTTTGAAATCGTTATCTTCTAAGCAAAATTTATGAACGTTTCTGTCATAAAGTTTATCGACAGGATGTGTTTAATCATATGGGTACCAATTGAATATTGTCAGAGATTACTTTGTCGTCTAACGGCTGTTTTCCTAGACAAGCTTGGGCCGTGGGACGTCAGAGCTCGTCCCATATCAAAAAGATGCGCTGCTTCGTCGCTTCTAATGCCTACGGAAGGCCTTGGAACTATATAAATCAGGTGTCAATTTGTTTATTTTTCATTTATCTTTTCATTAATGTAAGTTTCTTCTACCTGCCACCCTTTATTGTCTCATATTTAAACAGTTTTCACAGTGACCCACCGATTCTGGCATTTTGACTTTCATTTTGAGAAATTGTCATGTGATCGCGAGAAAAAAGTAAAGCACAATGAACTATGGGAAATGAGTATGCATATGACCCTAGGTCAATATGAATATATAATCTAACAACTCGTTCATTTACGATGCAAGCAATGTAAATATCCGAGAGCTTCCGAATGTTGTCGTGGTTAGCACTAAATGCTTAATACCAATTTTCTTTGATCCGCAATCATAGTAAATATTCGTCTAACTTACATTTGATTAAGAAATTTTAAAAGCAATAACTGTTGCCTTGATATAATTTTTGCTCTAAATAATCTTATCTTTTCTTCTTTTACTGCAAAAATTTACCCAAGGACAGCAAAGGTTTCCTTTTCTAAACATGAATCGGAAAGTTGCCAAAATTAAAAGCTCAAACACAACAAACGAATGGAAAACAACTGTCATATTCTTGACTTGGTACTTGCAGTGCATTGTACCTTACTGGAGTTCATTTTTTTTTCTCGTTGGTACCATTTTTCGTGGATAGAGGAAAACTTAAATGTTCGTGAATATTTAATTTCGTGATTTCGCCGAAGTATGCATATAAGTCTATGGCAAAATTGGTGCTCCATGAACATTTAATTTCGTGGTTTATATATAAAGGCAACAGCAGTAAACCTCTGTTCGAAATTCATAAATCAATAGAGAAAAAACAAATCCGGGTTACAAACTAAAACTGAGGGAAACGCATCAAATTTAAGAGAAATACGACACAACAGAACCACAACATTAAAATGTAACACACACAGAAACGAACTCTAATATAACAATAGCTATCTCCCTGACTTGGAACATGGCATTTTAAAATAAAAATGGTGAGTTGTACCTGGTTTTGTGGCATGCCAAATCTCCCGCTTTAATGGCAATATTGATTATAACATTACAATGACAATATTACATGTACATGACAGGACTACAATACAAATAAATTGTAGAAAATATAGGATAGAGAAACAAATAAATTTAACCAATAGGCCTGGAACAAGATCATTATTATTATTTAGAATTAAGAATAATTCATACTTTTTGTGAACAGTAAATTTTATAAAATGACTATATACTATATCTCCATGATTAAACTGAAGTGGTGACTAGCTATAGAATAAAAACTGACACATTACAAAAATCCACAGCCGTGTTAGCTGAAACCCAGTGTAACGCTCAAAATTATGTCACATTTCAATTTGTAAAATGAAACCGATATGCCTGTGACAAGAACATCATCATTATTTAGAATTTAGAATAATTCATACTTTTGTGAACAGTAAATTTTATAAAATGACTATATAATAGATCTACACGATTAAACTGAAGTGGCGACTACGAAATCAAGGTCCCACAAAATCAACGAAAATTGGTATCTATGATCACTTGTATGACAGTCGCATAAAAATCCATTAAATTGACAACAATGTGTGAACAAACCGAACATTCATATAAGTAAAAATGTCAAAAATAGGGGTACAGCAGTCAACATAGTGTTATAATCCTAATAACTATAAAAACACCAAATGTATCAGCAAAGAAAAACAAAACAACAAACAACAAAGCACATACGTAAAAAACGAAAGACAGGAATATAACAAATGACCACAACACAACATTGGCGGTATGCATTTCCAAACGGATATGATCAAAACAAATTTACTAAACAGTAAAGGTTAATATTTTTTAAAGACAAATAATATAATACTAGAACACGTTATTAAGATACGTCAAGGCCGTTGTGTATTATTTGTGAAGTTGACACATAGTAGGTCTTGGTATCTTACTATGAATTTGTTAAGAAAAAGGTTGAGACGTTCTTTGACATAACCCTGAAGTTAGTATATTGCTACTAAGGTTAGGAAAATTGATAATATCAAAGTTAAAATCGTCGCATTTGTTACATTTCCTTTGACAAAACTTTTATTTTTTCGAAAAACTAAGGATTTTTTTTATCCCAGAAATAGATTACCTTAGCCGTATGTGGCACAATTTTTTGAAATTTCGAGTCCTCAATGCTCTTCAATTTGTACTTCTTTGGCTATATAACTAATTTGATCTGAGAATCACTGCTGAGTCTTATGTAGACGAAACGCGTGATTGGCGTATTAAAGTATAATCCTGGTACCTTTGATAAATATTGTCATAGAGTCTGGTAACAAGATTGAACGCTAATATCAAATTCGAGGTATTAGTCTCAAAATGAGGCAGAGGAAGCCGAGTCTATTACTTCTTTTATTTTTAGTTTGATATATTATAAAAATGGAACTCAACAGAGAATGTAAGCGATACCTTCCTCTCAGTCGACATTTTAGATAACCTGATACCACTAAGTTAGATCTCATTCAACTGACTACTAGTATAGGCATAATTGACTCAACAATATATATAGGATCAAATCATTCGGGAAATTGGATATTAAAAAAAATTCATTGTCACCAAATGGGATCATTGAAAATGTGGTTTTTTTTCAAATCACTGTTCTAATCAACACAACTGTATGTGTAAGTTTCATTTTTGAAAGCATTACTACGCAACCGCTGTTGAAAATGCTAAATTCGCTCGAAACTACTTGAGATATTACAATTACTAGAAGATGCCCGCGAAATCGCAGCACAGTTGAACTAGTGTTCAAACAAAGATTTTGGACACGGTAATAAGGTGGACACGGTAATAAGATGGACACACTAAGGATTTCGACACATCTAATGCATTCAATTCTATTTCTTTGAAGATATGCAAATGAGGAACACAATGCAAAAGACTCCTTTGAATTTCGCAGGTAGTACGTCCACTTCAAGCATGCACGAAAGCGTATAAAACACACTTCGATGACAGTCTCCGAATTTGGATATATTTCCAATAATTGGCGGTTTTTGTTGACAAAAAATACTGTTTCAAAGGCAAATTTAGGAAGTTCAAAATACTCTATTTATACGTACTATTACAAATATTTCCGACTTTTTATGGTTACTGAGGAGCAACAAGTTTGTTCAGTTTTCAATTTATTTCATGCTTAAGGTAGATTCATGGTATACCGCCATCTTGGATTGCACAATCGCAGTACAAAATCGGTCTAATTATTTGCCTAAATCTGCAAATTTGGAGACAGTTTGCAATTCAATGGTTAGACTGTTTTTTTCTATTTTGAGACAAATTGTTAATTAATCGTATTATTCAAAATATTTTAACAAATATCAATTTTTTTGGTATAAAAATTATTTTTTTCAAATGAGCCATTTAAGGGGAAATAACTCTTTTAGTACAAAATTTATACTGGGCTAATAGGGAAATTTTTTATTTTTACTTGTAGCAAGAAAACAAGTTCGGTGATACCATGTTTTCTTTTTATTTTCTTAAAACATATTATGAAACCTTTCTTCTCACAATTTATTTCAAAATTCTATCTCATAGAATTTTTTTATGCACACTAATGTGTTTTTTCATGAACAAACTAACCAAATTTTGGAAATTTTCAACGACCCATAGCTTGAAAAATAGCACGGTGACTCATACTTTTTATTAAATTTTGGAAAAGAGCATAATAAAATCTTCATTTTGGCAAATTATGAAAAAATTCTGTCTCAAAAAATATATACTTGTGATCTACCTTAATTGTCATACAGATTTCAACTTATATTATTTGTGATTAAAACAAACAAAACATAGCATAATAGAACTGACAAGCATGTATAATTATGCCAAACAAATTAATTAATGCATTTAATAGTTATTAATCTAAATATGAGCCTACTTCCCTTGGCACTTTTGACTGCTTTATAAATGATAGGTTCCTTTATAATGTAGTCATTAGAGCAACGGGTGTTAAAGGTGATTTTTGATGGGCAGAGAATAAATTTCTTTTGAGCATCGTCATTTAGTTTATTTAAATTGTCAATACAATTCACCTCAATCTTTGTTGGTCTTATGGTTGTGTTTTCCTTGCAATACCAAAGAAAATCTTTCTCATCCTCAATTATGTAGGACTTATATAGCCCGTTTTATATGGGAATTTTGCATGTTTCTCCCCTTTTCAATCAGAAAAGTATTATCACTTAATCTTAACATGGTGATATTACGTCAATTTTACAAATACATTACAATTTAATTATGGTTCTATTTTATCATTTTATTCTAAAGTTTTATATAAAAGCAGTTTAATACTGTTGTCCTGTTTTGTCAAATTCCTGTTTATATAATTTTCATAATAAATAATTAGTTTTCCCTTTATTTCAGTTTTTAGAGTTTTTATTCGGTTAATATTTTTATATTTCTAGAAGAAGAATATCATTGAAATACATATGAAAGAATATCGTCCAAGAAATAGCCAATGATTCAGATAAATTATTTTTTATTTTTTTCAAATTATGACTGGAAAAGTTTGTGTCTATGAAAACATTTTTTGAAATGAAAGTAAAATTCATTAGAATGTTCTCACTCTGTATGAAGATAGTAATTTTATAATCTAATTCTTGTCATGTTGACAGAAGGACAAATTATTTTTCCAATAGAACAAAACTTACAAAACGCATTTTTGAAAAATTTATATTCAAAACAGAAATGTTTAGTAAAATGCAGAGAAAAATAAGGATGTTGTTTACTTGACTCAAAGTGTGTTTTAGTATAATTTTATAATATAAAAGATAATATATTTTATCATTCTATTCTCTTTATATAATCTATTTCAGTGTGGGCAATCATGTTGGCTATAATTTCTATTTTGTGAATGTCAGTGGAATTAATTTGATCGACATTGATTTAATGTCAGACTGACATTTTTTCAATCGTTTACCCCTAGGGCCCTGTTTATTTTCGCAATGTGTAGCATACGTCATTGAGACAATCCAACGACACAAAAAATTAAATGCCAAATACAGATCAATTTGGGGGCTTCAACATTAACCAAGACTCTTTATATAAGTCAACCTTAATCGTTAGGAGTCTAGAAAAACATCATACACCAGAGACTCGGATATCCACAATGAACATAAATCTCTTCTTCCACATGTGAGGATGGTCCAATTTGCCTACTGTTTAGAGTTCACATTTCATTACTTGAACGAATATTCTCTGGAAGATGTTCTTATAACATTAATGTTTACAGGATAACACATACCAACTCCCAGACTATCAGATAATTCACTTTTTTACTTTTATCGGACAACTTAATAATTATCTCATTTAAAATTAATATAAGATTATTAAAAACTTCATCTTCTTTTCAAATGTTCTAAATCTTATAAAACTTAACAACGATACTTCATTAATCCTGTGAATAATGTTTATTTTGGTTTTTCTTCTATTTTTTTTTTGGGGGGGGGTATGGTTTATTTTTTCGGGCATTAGGAAAATTATATCTAAAAAATGGATACCTTCCTGTAGTAGCATATTTTAGCCCTGTTTTCCGGAATATGTACCCACTTTTATTTCCATCTTCGTGTAAGTTGTTATCGTGTTGGTGCATGTAGCAGGGGTTTTTTTTTGTGAGGGGGGATGTTTTATGGATAGACACATTGGTGTTACCTTTATCTCTATTTGTGCCTTTACATAATACTATAAAAAATACCAGGCTTATATTTGTGAACATCAGTCGCGCGTTTCGGTAACACTAGTAACCCAATTTTCATCCGAAACAGTCATATTGGTCTGAACAACTCTTACAAGTTTGAACAATATATCATAATTATTTTCCGTCTTTAAGTCATATTTCAGATTCTTTTTAATCAACCATTTTCTACATAAGACAATGCCCGTACAAAGTCAGGAATATGACAGTTGTTATCCATCCGTATGGTGTGCTTAAGCTTTTGATTTTGTCATTTGATTACGGACTTTTCGTTTTGTATTTTCCTCGGAGTTCGATATTTTTGTTATTTTACTTTTTGACCGACCTATCAAAAAATATTTATTACAATCATTATCTACTAATCAGGAGAGCACATGACAGCATTGTTAAACAGAAAGCTCTACCCAAAATGAGGCCTGATGACGTCTATTTATTTACTCATTTTACCAATATAAAGCAAGTTCAAGTGATAATGCAGTATGATATAGCAGATTAATATTTTACTCTTCAAAATAAGACTAATTTGACTACACACATTAAGGAAAGAAAGACAACTAAAATTCAAAATGCCACATTTGTATTCATTATGCACGACACAGCTATATTGTGTAATATACAACAGAATCTTGACCTTCTGAATCCATACCATCGCGCTCATTACTACAACATTTTTTCTTTATTTTTCTTGTAACTGTGTAAATAATCGTTCAATTTTTCAAATCGCCAAAAAAGGGGTTTTTTTTGGTAAAATTGATTTATGTCAATCATTAACTAAATGTGAGTACCGGAATCGTACAAACTGCTCCCCAGAAATGTATTACCAATGCAGTTACAATAAAGGGTTTATCCATGAAAATGAATACATGCATAAGTTACATAATGTGTTCTGGTAATTTTTTGCACCATGTCCTTCATTTTTGCTAATGTGCTTTAGTTTTAAGCCACTTTTTGTGTTTCTTTGTTACATATTTGTTTGGGTTTTTTTATTGATTAAGATTATAACTCAACATTGACTGATCTGCCCATTTGTTTTACCATTTAACCTATTATGTCTGTTTATTTTTTTCACATCGTTGTCAATATAATTTAATTTAAATACGACTATCATACAAGTGAAAGGTTTAGCTAGCTGTAAAACAAGGTTTAATCCACAATTTTCTACATAAGCATGCACCAAGTCAGAAAGATAACAGTTGTTATCAATGTATTTAATAAGTTTGAGCTTTTGATTACGGACTTTCCGTTTTGGATTTTTCTAGGAGTTCGGTATTTTGTTATTACACTTTTTATAACTTATAATGTAACAAAAAGTTTTATTTTTATTTCTTTTTATGGTATTTTAAGTGTTGTTTAATTATCCCATAGTTATAGTTGCTATTTTACTCTTGGTTAAAAACATCGATCACTTAAATACATTAACTTTACACTTGGTCGAATGAAAAAGTTTGTTTTCAGAGACGAAAGATGTACCAGACTTTTAATCAGTCAAATACAATAGCACGCAATATTTCACCAAAAACTTAACAAAATAACAAAAACTGAACTCATGTTGTCCGTAAGGGTAAGCAGATTATGCTCCACTAGTAACATCCGTCATGTTCTCATTGCGAGTAAAATATAAGATAACAAGTTTGATGATGACAATCGAGGAAACCAAATTTGATGTGGATTATTTCCATGGTCTTTTGAGACACGGACATTGAGTACTGGTCAACAATGTTTTAATTATAATGGCGACCGTAAAACATACGAAAAATTGACCTCAGACCCTTGCAAAGTTAGTTTGTCTATGGTTATTTCGATTATCTGTTGAAAAGCTGGTCCTGTAAACTTTGTGTTAACTTAATTGTGTCAGATTAAGTGAACTTTTGTACGAATAATATTGTTTGTAACAAAGTTTGATTTTTCTGTTCTTAAAGCAATATGTTTGTATCAGTGTTAGACATTGGTATCCAGTATAGTTTGAATTTCAAGTGAATATAAAACCAAACTATGATTGTTTAGAGTTTCCTCTCTAGGCAAAATTGTGGGAAATATATATATATCCGTTTCCTTGTGAGATGTCAACGTCTAATATTTTGATTACCAACTTGCTTATGTATTATCCGTTACAAATAATCACGATATTGCGTACGGACTTGTTTGTAAAGACCTTTTTTTTTTACTGAGAGGTAGAATAAGTGTTTAGAACTATATCGGTCTATAAAGATGTAGAAAAAATGTTAATAGATTCATTCAGTTTAGCTAACACATTTCCTTGACAATGTTAAGATCAACATTTTTATAACGTGACTATTTGGATAAAATATGGAAAACACACATCAAAATACAAAGCAGATAATTTTGAACGTCAAAAACGCGTTTCGTGACAGATGCGTGAGGCTTTAATAAGAAATGTTTAAATATCTAATCAAGTTTGAAGCTGACGAATTGTGATTTTACAGATGTGCAATCAGGTAGTAAACTTAGTCGTCCATATGAGATGTTGCATCACATTTTAGTATTTGACAATAAACATCATATGTCGCAAGAAAGTCGACATCACAATTGCAAAAAGAAAAAAATTTAAAAGTCCAACAGACAAACATGTCTACCTCACACTTCAAAACAACACAAACCCGAAGACAGACAAACAGATGATTGACACAGACTTATCTTTGAAGGAGGGCAATATTTTGAATTGTATTCATTTATTATGAAGGAAAGCTCCTTATTTAATGCCATCCAGATTTTTTTTTGCAAAGAATATTTATATATATAATAATTGTTTCTACATTTCATCTGTTTTTATGCCAAGCGGTCATGAACCATGGACAATATTTATAATAACTGCTCGGAAATCAAAAAGACACTATTTGCCAGTTTGATGAGTCCGATGAGTTTATGCAGGATTAACCTTAAAATAGTTTATCCTTAAATTTGTTTTAATTGTTATGAACATTTGTGATGGAGGTTTCAAAACATATATGAATGTGATGCATACATAACTACTTTTGTAGTAAAGAAAGCAGTTGATTTAGGGAGACGTACCGAAGTACAGAATGTGTAATGACGATGACCATAGCTGCGTCTATGCCGAGGAAAATAATTGAACATATTAAGCTCATTAACCTATCAATGGGGGGACTATATGAATACCTGCATCAGTGTTCTCATTAAAACCATAATTAATAAATATGAAATGTAGCAGTTCCAAGTTCCCCAATCCATTAGTCTTCCTTTTTTTGCTACGTATGGGTGTTTCGATGAGACAATTACTATTACTGTATTACTGTGGCATATGTTTCGAATATGCGAACTAACAAACATTATCAGTCTGATCAAAATGTTTATGATATAATAAGAGTAACAATTTCACTGCAGCATATACGCATTTCTTAAACTGGGATGAAGAAAATTGGGATGAGGCATTTCTTAAAACTCGCCACCAGTAACCAAATGACAGAGAGGTTTACAGCTATAGATCACTGTACGGTCTTCAAGTTTATTAAAGGTGGCTTCTTTTGGGCATATTCATGCAAATCTTGAAAGGGTATAATATTTTGTATTTATAAAATTGAGAATGGAAATGGGGAATATTTCAAGGAGACAACAACTCAACCAAAAAGCAGACAGGTCACCAATGGGTCTTCAACGCAGCGATTAAATCCCGCACTCGGAGCTGGTCATCAGCCAGAGGTTCCTGACTTGGGACAGGCGCAAAAATGCGGCGGATGAAACATGTTTTGTGATATCTCAACCTATATCTCTAGCCAATATAAATAAAGAAACACAAAGCAATACGCACAGTAAATTCAGTTTGTTTTTTATCATTGCGAATTTAATATTTCTTTTCCTACTATTATTTGTTATTGCGAAATGAAATATGCAGTATATACAGTATATAGCACAAGTAAGACATCAATCGTAGATTGTATTTAAACCATAGAGTTGTAGTTCTTATACCAGTGTTACACTTTTAGGCAATCAACTGAAAGAAGAAGATGAAATAAATAAAATAAATCAAAATAATTTCATGACACAGTATAAAAAACCATCGTTTAAAATCCTTCTTGAAATTTTTACTAGATGTTCCTAAATGAAGAATAGAATTGATATAACCTGAAACGTATTTAGAGTTAATATACTCAGACAAATACGGCATATGCCTGGATCTCAACTCACTAGCGACATGTTTTGGCAATATCAAATCTTAAAATGCCAGAATGGTCTCACTAAATTATATTTTTACCGATTGTGTTCTATTCCTGTTTTATACATATTGACTGTGATTGTAATCGAACGTCTTTAATATCTAGTTAAACCTCTCACTTGCATGACCGTATAATTTTTGAATAATTAATTTTTATTTAGTGGCGGACAAGTAAAGTTTATTTACAGGCAACTTTTTGTTGTACATATCGTTGATTTTTAAACTGATTATTTACAAAATTCTCTGCACGTGTTTCCCCCATTTTCTCCATTAAAGTTTGCCATATCAGTAATTAAGAAAAGAGGTGAAAGATATTAAAGGGGAATTCAAAGTCAAGAATGAACTGACAACGCTACAGCTTAAAAACGAAAAAAACAAATATATAAATAACAGTACACAAAATATGGTTTGGGTTGGTAGAGCTGTCAGAGTATAAGAATACAGGACGACAATATAAATATACATAGTCAATCGAATGGAATAATTTACAGAAATCAATCTTTTTTCCACGACGAGTTACCTAGCATGCCAGACTGTTATAAAATAGAAATAGAATCTTCGTATATATATATATATATATAAACGCCTAAAAAAGTGTACACAACAACTCCAAATACAAAAAAAGGTAACTATAAATGTAATTATTTATAAATATTTCGGATAACAGATATCCTTCGTCAGTCAGATTCTGATGTGAAATGAATCATCTTTGAGTCTCGTTAGATTAAACTTTTACTAAATCTTGAATTTTATACAATAAAAAAAGTCAAACCGAACATCAGTAAAGACGCTTGCACCATTCTAAAAAAATGTTAACATGACATAGGTTATATGGTTTATTACAACAGAGAGCTCATATATATGCTTTAAATACAAATAATAATGTGCGATGTGAACTAGCACAATTCTAAAACTGTATCGGGAACGACAATTATGATGATATAACATGTATACGCATGATAACGTCTGTAAAATTACCAAATAGACAGCACTGAACGATCTAAATATTTGAAATTGAGAGTAAAGTAGTTACAACAGAGTCTGAATATTTAAACATCGTGAACAAACGGCCGTAAAAATGTAATAATTATTTTTTACTAAGTATAACTAGAAGAATGTGGCTAGGTACTTATACATCCCTCAAAAAATTAAGCAATTTAAATTGGTATCTTCAACAAATGTATTTAACAAATGAAAAAGGTTGAGAAAAAGAAACAGAGACTAATAATTACAGTCTGGGCTCTTTTATATATATATATACGAGTTGTATATATGTTCCAGACCGTATGAGTATTTGGACCGTACGCGTACGGTCTGGACCGTATGCGTACTTTTTCAAAATACTCATACGATCGGACCGTACGCGTACGGTCTGACTAATATTAAGAAGTTAGTCAAGTTTATTAGATACAAATGCATATAACAGATCAACACAACTCAACTCTAAAATTAATATAAAAAGTTCAATTGTAATTGAAATACACACTTTAGATTTTAATTACTTTAAAAAAGCACGCTTAATAAATCTGTTAATCTCTTATAATTAGCATTTCGATGTAATACATTACACTTTTTTTCTGTATTGAATTATGCTCACTGAAATTGAAGATATCGGAAGTAAGCATAATGTGGGAGGACAATTGTTTTAGAATATTACAAAAAAAAAATGCAAAGCCTAGGAACATGCATGAACTGAAAACATGTAAATGTAAAAAAAATATTACGTTACTTGTGGTAGCAAGTGTCACCTAGTGCGAGAGTACAAAAATAGGATTCAGATGTACAGTTCAACAAATATTTAATTTCAACTGTTCGCTTGTTCACTTTATTCATCTAATTGTAATAATAACAATTTGTAAAACTAAAAATAAATATTTCGATAAATGTTTGTTTAAATATAATCCATTGGATTCAATAACATGTAGTGCCAGCTGGACCGTATGCGTATACTCATACGGTCCGACCGTACGCGTATGGTCGGACCGTATGGGTATACGTATACGGTCCGGACCGTACGCGTACGGTCCAAATACTCATATGGTCTGGAACATATACATTATGTACACAGCCATGTATCACCATCATTGATGGCGATCCGATGGATACATCTGTTGTAGAGTTGTCACTGACTCAGACGTACTTATATATATATATATATATATATATATGAGCTGCAAAATATATAATATATATATAACAATATATATATATAACGATATATATATAATAGATTGCCTAAGAATGTAATTTTAACACACTATTTAGTATGTAAATATAAGAATGTTTAAAATATTTACAAAATGATGAAAATAAACGCAATATTTCGCTAGACCAACTAGCTTTATCAAGCGTGCATCTATCCAGGTGAAATGTAGATGATAAGAAACTTTTGCAGCTCAACGTCTATGTTGCACTTAACTGCCTTTAAAATAAGAAAATTTTGCAGCTCAATGTCTATGAGCAATTGAATTTAGCTGGAAGCAGGACAAGTCGCCCCACTGGCAAGTCGCCCCACACCTAGTCGCCCCACTTTTTCACCAACCCGCCCCACTTTAAAAAAAAACGCCCAAACCTGGATCACCAACTCGCCCCACTTTTTAAAAAATCGCCCCACATGTGAAATTGGTTAAATCATGTTTAATATTACTCCTGCCAACTCGCCCCACTTAATGGAAAACGGTAATATTTAGATATAAAATTAAAATACCAGCACTTAAGAAGTTTACCAGTTATGTCCGCAAGACATGGATCACCAGCGCATTCTACCAAATAGCAACGTGGTGCGTATTCAACCAACCAACAAGAACCAACAACTCATCAAGAGACTGCACGAAGAAGCGCAACTACTACCAATCCAGATTAAGCTAGTGTCCGAGGGTAAGCTTACTCGCTACCAGCGCAAGCAAGCCCGCACTAACCAGGCCATTCTTTTCAACATGTGGGAACAGTATATTGCAGGCTCCATATCAACAACCAAACTACTACGCCAGTGTGGTCGGGTCAACGGTCCAGTCGTGGAAGCAGACAGCTATTGAACTTTCAAATGACAATTCATGTATTCATGTCTTCATGTTCTTGTTTCTCATGTTTCTAGTGCTGACACTTAATCTAGTACTTCTTTGATGTTATCATGCCAGTGCTTGTCATAATTGATCTAATGAATGTTTGTTTAAAATGTTATTGTTATGCATACTTATGTAGATGTGCAAACATCTGAGAATAAAATTATGTAAACACACATGATTCTTGACTTATTTTATAGAAAATTGCATATATTACCATGACAAACACGTCACAAAAATGCTGTTCCTAACCTTTTATCTGTTTTATTTCAACTATGCAGAAGAAAAGAACAAAAAGAACAACAACAAAAAAGGAAGCCTTTCAAACATTCTCATAAGTGGGACCAATTGGAAAGCCAACACACATTTCAGTTTAATTATTTTATTCGTAAGTGGGGCTAGTTTGTAGCCTTTAACTCTATTCATACTTGTACTATTCATAAGTGGGGCTAGTTGACATTCACGTTACCGAAATATTAATACTCACTTCTTACTGCTATATTAAAAAAAAGGAATAATATAAGAAGTTTCTATAAGGTTTTCAATGGGATAGCAAATAAGTGGGGCGAGTTGGCAGGAGTAATATTTACGGAATTTAACTTATATACAACGGGATAACATCTTTTTCCATAAGTGGGGCGAGTTGGCAGGAGTAATATCTACGGAATTTAACTTATATACATCGGGATAACATATTTTTCCATAAGTGGGGCGAGTTGGCATTACTACATTCATCCTGGTTAATAATATAATATAAATCTAGATATTATCGTTTTCTTTCAAGTGGGGCGACTTGGCAGGAGTAATATTCACGGAATAACATCTTTTTCCATAAGTGGGGCGAGTTGGCATTAATACATTCATCCTGGTTAATAATATATTAATCTAGATATTATCGTTTTCTATAAGTGGGGCGAGTTGGCAGGAGTAATATTTACGGAATTTAAGTTATATACAACGGGATAACATCTTTTTCCATGAGTGGGGCGAGTTGGCTTTACTACATTCATCCTGGTTAATAATATATGTTAATCTAGATTTTATCGTTTTCCATTCAGTGGGGCGAGTTTTCAGGAGTAATATTTAGCTGCTTTGAAAATAAGAAAATTTTGCAGCTCAATGTATATGTTGTATTGGATGTAGCTACCTTAAAAATACATTATTGGTAGTTGAATCTAGCAACGTCCATTGGCCAATATTACGGGATAAAAAGGACGATGCTTTGTTTTAAATTATTCTTTATCTTTCCTGTATCTTTTTTCGTCTTTTTCGTTAAGACCATCAGGTTCTAAAGTGTGGAGTTGGTGGATCCAAAAGTTTTCTTTTTATTGACAAGATTTGATAGGTAACACTGGTATTAAAATGAAATTCCAATTACAATTTTAGATGCCACTGGAAAAAGATATTATGCTGTGTAGTACTGGTACAAGTTTTTTACCTTACAACTGGCCATAATCGGACCTCTCAAAGTGTTGTTACAACAAGACAACTACTAAACAACATAAAAAACTAGAAAAATAATTAGCTGTACTGGCATTCTGATTTCCAAAATGGAAAAATAGGGGAATCGAGTAGCTATATTCTTAAAATGCTACCATAATCTTTTTCTTTGACACAGAATATGTTGTATTATATTATTATATTAGGCCTATGTTTGTGATTACAAGGGTAAACTATATAAAAGGGGCCTAATTAAAAGAAAATCATCCACAAAGATTATCAGAAACTGTTTTCTGGTGTTACAATATGCAATGAACATTGTACTACGGTTGTAAATACTTTTTGTCTACAATATCGTTTAATTAGTGTATGATACATGCTTTGAGTCAAAGGTCAGGCCTGAAAATATCAGTATTTTAACCACAAGGACAAAACGGATTTTCTTTCTGATATTCATGAATTAGAATGATACAGTTCTATCATATGCATATACTGCAAAGGATTTAAAACGAAAATTTGACTATTTATATGAAGAGCTGCCATAACAAAATGGCGTTTATCTGGAACCTCCTGATTGTTTTCCATTTATCACATAGCAAAAGTAGAAGTGGCCTTGACCTTTTTACATCAATCAAATTTCATATTTCTTATAATTTTTCACTACAGTATATTACAGAATTTTTTTCTAAACTACAAATTAGCAGTATATCAAATTATTTGAATATTTTTTCTATATTTGAAATAATAAAAATTCAACCGCTGAAACAGTGGTTTTAATTTTGCATCTAAAATTTTGTGTATTTTGGGAAAATTGGTATCTAGATATAGATAAACAAATATTGTGTATTTGCAAAGTCCGGATATATCAGTTATGACACACAAAAAAATCATAGTAATCCGAGGCGAGTGCAAGGTTAAAAAAATCAAGTGTGATTTGCATTGATTTAGCGGTTGGTTGAGTGTAAAACAAACTCAGTTTGATGTATGAACATTGTCTTAAATGGATTATCTTGGTAAAAAAGTGTAGACTCATCATTTTTAGGGAAGTAATGAAAAATACAATGTAATACCAATTTGCTAATGTTTTAACTTAAAATCGGTCAAGACCCTTATATAACTTGTCTTTTAAAAGCTACAAACAATAGCTCTAGTCTTCATTATAGAGGAATATGGATCAATCTCTTCGTCATGGTATGCGTATTTGCATTACAATACATTTCCTTTTTATGACACAAACAAGTCCGGTGCAGGACAGAGTTTGTTAAAAGCAAACAACGATTTTGAGCACAGAGATTTACCTTTGCAGGTACCAATACAATCTTGTAAGTAATCTGATGGCATTTGTCCCTTAAAAATGTTGGGGTTTATCCATTTTTTGTCTTCCCGGTTTAAAATCCAAGCCTGAAGTCAGAAAGAGTTGTTATATCCGGTCTAAAATGAAATAACTTGGTAAAACGTTTCTGATTGAACAGTAAACTTTCCAATATATCTTAACATGGAGCGCAAAATTATCCAAGGAATATCTGATGTGTTTTCCATTTTTTCAGCACAATTTGAAATATATTTGAAAACAATCGGAAGGCGAACAAGACCTTTCTTACGTGTAGTTAAATAAAACAGCCGCCAACGATGATGCACTGTCAGTAGATTGAAAAGTGTTATCTTGGCTTATTATTACTGTCATCTGACGCAAACTGGAATCAATAGTAGATTGACAAACCTAAAAGTCTGTTAATGGCAAGGAATGAAACGTTCCTTACTTTCAATTGTCTCCGTGTTGATGACTATATTTTCGGTACCATTTTATATCAAACACCCCTTGATGTTTTGAAACAATGCCATCTGGAGCGTAAATACTGTCTTGATTCGGTCAAACTCGTGCATGGCAAAGCTTATCAGGTATAGTCTTGTCGCTGTATAGGAAACACAAAAGCCATGTGAATACAAAGTGTCTATCAATGTTAGTGACCCATATTCCCATAGTCATGATATAGCTGCACGGCCAATCCCAAATGCAATGGGCGAATGTTAAATTTGCTACAGAAACGATTGATTTTGTAGTATCCATACAATTACGATTCTTTTTTATCTTTAGGAACAACACACGGTGCAGAAGCACCTTTGAGTGATTTTTCAAAAAAGCGATGCGGGCATCTTTTCCATAGAAGCACCCGACGAGGACAGAGCTACTAAGAGCGCTTGCGGCAAATGAATTAATTCTTCTTCGTTTAATGTATTCTTGATATCTTCAGACACACCTGGGTGTTATTCTGAAAGTCTTAACTTCAATTTTCTTGCAGCAGATATGGTATCCCCTATAGTGAGCTCAGAGCTTAACTCTATATTTGAAATCCCTTGTCCCTGATGTGTCTGAATTGTAAGGTGTCGTAACATCTTGTTAGTTAGGTCTGGGGTTTGGCAGTTTGGTAATCATCAGAGACATTCTTGGGTAAAAGTGATCGGTATATGCCGAGGAGTTGTTACACGAGAAAAGCATATTTATGGAAGAAAATATCACATAAACAATCGTTATCACGTTATCAATAAACTTAAAGCAAATTCATATTCTAATTCTTCAGTTACTGTTTTACCTGATTGCACAGGTGTTGACTTTAATAAGTATTTGGTAACGCATGCTGACAGGTAGAATGCTTTTGAAAACAGATCTGTACTCCCATTCTTAACCATGGAAAATGATTATTCACATTAGCACACCTCAAAAGACTGTCAACACGTTCAGGCGACTCAATTTTGTGAACTTTCTGTCCTTTTCAAATGTTTTGCTTTTATACAAAAACAATGTTTTCATATCCAAACTACAAGAGGGAATGGAGGAAACTGAGCGCAAGATCGTATGAAAGTGTCAGGTTGTGAGGATAGATGTGGATCAAATTGATCACATATTTTGTTTTCTGCTGAATATAATTTGAAGACGCTACAATTTTGCCTTCTGGTGTTAGTCTTATAGCATCACTGATGATTCACAACTTGTTCGTCCAAGGAAAGCAAAATATCAAGAGACGTTAGTTGTAGCATCACCTTGTCACACACAAAATCTCTGCGAAACATCAAAGGTATTTTTTCCCGACAGCTTGTATGCATAATAATTGCTCTGAGGTTGAACATTGACATACATTATATTTTTCCACACAATATCAAGCCTTCTTCTTTTGGGACTAGAAGGAGTAAACTTTACAGGACTTCTACAACTAGGCATTATCCGGAAAAACATCCTATCCGAAGGAAAAAAAAAGTCAAAATGTTATCAACAAAAAAATAACTTAGGCCACACCAATTCGATTCCTTGTTCGACGGACCCGCCCGCACCTATTTTTTTCAAAACAGAATTTTTTTTATTTTTTTTTATATTCCCGCTTCCCGCATCCGGAAATGTAATCATGTCCATTTCCCGCACCGTTTTTTGTGTAAATATTATAAAAAGATATCAACATTTGTTTTTAAAATCACAGTCTAACCTGTATATAACGATTTTAAAAATAAAACCACCCCACCTCACTGTGTAAATATCTGTTAGAATATTTGTTTCAGCATGAAACCTATTTATCCAAATTTGGGAGTGCTCCGATATAAATTTACAAGGATTTGTATAGTAAAGAACATGTTTTGAATCATAAGTTGTTTTTGATTTCAGAGAAAAATGCGTTAAATTTTCAAAGCATTTTTCATCTAAAAAACTGTCAACTTTAAGTTTAAGAATTTTACTCGAGGTTGGTATTATATTTGTGTTTCCATCATCCCAATGATCCTTCATGATATGTGCATCGAAAAATAAATACGAAAAGAGCCGGAAATTAAACAAAATAATTTTGTTTTTGGATTTTAAGGTGACTATCCAAAAACCGTAAATTGAGGGGTTCCCCATTAAAGGGCTAAAATACAAAAACATTTTAAACAATTTACAGCCGTGTCTTATTCCGGAACATTAAACTCGTTAACTAAGTGTCTTTTTCGAGGTCAGTTGCAGTACTAATAATTGAGAAAGGAAATGTGTCAAAAAGACAACAACTCGACCAAAGAGCTGAAAACAGCCGAAGGCCACCAATAGGTCTTCAACTTAGCGAGAATATCATTCCTCTCCTACATCTTTAACTTTTAATGTTTCTATTGTTATGGTCACAACATATTTACAAAGTTCATCTGTGATTTTGAGATGAAAAACAACAATAAAAACGCATTGTTTTTTCATATTTTTTTTCTAATGATTTTCACTTGCATTTGCTATATATATTCATGTATACGAATGTATAATGTAAAGTTAAATGTTTTAACTTGTAATTGGATGAAAGCGGAATATATGTCGACAGCAACTAAACAACAACTATAACCAAAGGACAACTTAAGGAAGTTCGTTTGTCATGTTTTGGAATTTTTGTCAGGTTTTCGGATTCCTCTGGTTTTATCCATTTGAATGCCTTAAAAAATTGCCCATTGACCTCGATTTTTCTTTTTATAAATCTTTTACATGTATAATGATAAGCTATCTGTAAAAGTCTTTTATTTTGAAATTATAATTATTTTTTGATAGTTTTTGAGAACTTAAACTTGTCAATGATAAAGCTATGAAAACTAAAGAGAGAATATTTTCCCGTAAAAATTTCAATTGCTAATATCTCGAAAACAAGCACATTGACTTATATATTTTTTTTTTGTTCTTTTGATTCCTTTATTAATCCACTATCAATACAAACTAGTGTTTTTAAAAGTTAACTATTTTAAAACTGAGAAGCGAACTCCCTTAAGTGTAGCCTTTAGCAATATATAGGTGTACCAGTTTAATGGATGGTGATTTTGATATTTCATCTGATGGTGAAGTTTATATATCTTTTTAAAAGTACTGATTGTTATGATGGGGTTGCCAAGACCTGGTTTAATATTTAATGTGGAAGAAAAAGTTTTGTATATGCTAGATTGATAATTATGTTCTTACAGAACTGAAATATTTTACAGACATGATAAATGTAATTATATGTTTTACAGAACAGAAATGTTTTATAGACATGATAAATATATAGTTATAATGTATTGACATTTCAATAGTCTCTCGTAATTCTTTATAGAATGGCATTTGTATTTTTGTATTATATAATCCCCTGGGTATTACAAATGTAAAAGTGGTGAGACTTTAATAAAATATTGAATCTATAAAATTTCAACCCTGGTATCTATGAAGTTTATTTACAACCACTGGGTCAATACCACTACTGATGGAGTTTTAATTCCCCGGGGTATCACCAGCCAAGTAGTCGGCACTTCTGTGTTGACTTGAGTTATCATTGATATGTTCCTAATTATAAATTAATTGTTAACAAAACTTTGAGTTTTTAAAATACTAAGTAAAATTGAGAATGGAAATGGGGAATGTGTCAAAGAGACAACAACCCGACCAAAATAAAAAAACACAACAGCAGAAGGTCACCAACAGGTCTTCAATGTAGCGAGAAATTCCCGCACCCGGAGGCTTTTCTACCTCGGGAATAGATTACCTTAGCTGTATTTGGCAAAAACTTTTGGGAAATTTTAGTCCTAAATGCTCTTCAACTTCGTACTTTATTTGGCCTTTTTGACTTTTTTTGGTTCAAGCGTCACTGATGAGTCTTTTGTAGACGAAATGTGCGTCTAGCGTAAATATAAAGTTTCAATCCGGGTATCTATGATGAGTTTATTTCCATTCTCATTTTTTTTAACACTAATAACTAGTATTGGAAATACTGACAGTGTATTCGACTTATTCTATAACGAACGAGACCAATGAAGATAAAGTCTGTGTTTGTTTTTAACCTCGCGTTGCTTTTTTGCCAGTATTGCTTGATACATGTATCAAGTTTCATATATTTTAAAATTATCTAGACAACAAGATAAAGAATTGTGAACATATATATCATGTTAAGGAGGGGTATTTGCGAAAAATACCAGTCGAGAGAATGTTAAATTTCACGAGCCGTAAGTCGAGGAAAAATTCATTCTCAAGACTGGTATTTTTCGCAAATACCCCTCAATAACATGATATATCTGTTTAATTACACCGAATGTTAATGTACTAAAACGCATTGATGATCGTGACGTTACAAGCGTCCAGTCGGATATTCAGGGAATACAATCGCTGTAAGTAATACAGGATACAATTCCACGTAGAATATGAATGCAGAGGTACAGTGCATAAAAATTGACATTCTTACTGACTTTGACAATTAGAAATAAAAAATTGATTACTGAATATTTTTAAGATCTGAGTATGCAAATTGAAGAATGTGTTATATACTTTACATGTCTTGTAACAATAGATGAAGAAAAATATTAAATGTGAGTTTCCGAGAAACATTACAAAATTACAAAATGACACTTTCACCAATTCCACATATCAAATATATTAAACTCGTAGTACCACGCACTGCATCGTGGTTCATTGGGTCATTTGGCCAATTTCTTAGGTCCATCTTTACATCTTATTTTTGTAAAATAGCTTTGTGCAAATGTATTCTGATGTTCAAAATAAAGCTATGGGAGCTCACTTGTATAAGGCGGAATAATAATATAAAACCCATGACATATGTTTACAATTTGCCTGATTATATAAGTTCACATCGTTTTACAAGAAATAAAGCAACAAAACATCAAATTCAATTAAGTAATTCACTGAAGTGAAAATAACAGCTCTCTAATAACATTAAAGAGATTTAAAATGATAAGCCTTGATGAGGAAAATGGAATGTAAATGAGTTTATTAAATTTTAAAGGAAGATGTGCAGTTTATTATACGGAAATCATTATCTGTGCACTCATGCATGATAATACTCTTAATTGGTCCATAACTTATTGGGATGATACTGACAAAAAGCGATGGTTCGTTCAAGACATTTATTTGATAAATATTTTTTCAGTGATTATGAAAAACAGTTTCTTAGAACTTATAACTTTGTATATTTTTTATTTATTTTTTTTAGTTATGTGCACCAGAGTGCGCTAAGGCAAACTATTGAAAGAGAAATTTCACATTCAATGAAAACATGACAAAGAATAACAATATAATCGTATTTTATTGGATTTTCTGTAAATACATGTAATTAATTCATTGAATATTCAGTTTCACCAATTATTGTTTAAGAAGAAACTTTTGATACGAATGGATAAAACAAGAAGATGTGTGTTGTGCAAGTAGGACAGCAACCAAAAAAACAGAAAAAAAGCACTTACGAGCATATGTTTCTACTGTAATGCTAAAAACAAAATAAAACTTTCGTATTGGCATTCATGTAAAAACATATTTAAATGTTTATGAATCCGCATTCTATACAGAGGTTTTATGTTTGTAAACGTAACGTTACAATTTAATTGAAAAAGAATGATACTTGAAATAATTTTTTAAACTTTTTTATATTAATATATGATGCCTTCTGTCTGCCGAGTTAGTCCGGATCTTTTATAAGACATAGAAAAGAAGCTGGTTTTAATCTTCAATTTAAGTTTCCGCTATATTTTAAAGATAAAAGATTTCCAATCGCTGAAAAAATCTTCAAAGTTTGGTGACTTTGTTAAATACATGTACATCGTAACCTATAACACATGATAACGAATGTCTCACTAGTAATAATACATGTAGTATCTGTCCTTTTTTGGCAGATTGTGATACTAATGACTCCGATGTATAATCGGACTTGCATCTGCGTTAGCAATACCATGGGAGCAAAAAATGAAGCAGGAACTGCAAACCCTTCCGGAGCAACTGAGTGCACCTGGTATCGTGTTATTAATTCTTTAAATTACTTTTTGTCATGAATGTTTGTTTTTTGGGCGTTTCTAATTTTAGACATTGATCTTTTTATCTCGTCTCTTTTATTGGACTTATGATTTTTTAATACTCATTTGTATCTTCTCTTTTATGAAATAATTATGCAATAAATATCTTTTACAATGTAACCCATGCTTTAAGGGGGTAGACTTTGGTTCAGGGAGATAACTCTTTAAATCAGTTAAGCGTTTGTAAAAGTCAAGTTCATCAATGTTTTTTAAGCATTTACCTGAAACAGATTAAAAATAATCTATGTAACCTAGAAGCTTAGAATATGTTTTTGAAAATGGTTGACACAAACGTACTGATGATTTTAAGAGTTATTTCCCTTAACCTAGGTCTACCTCCTTAAAGGACTGTTAGTATGGATGATAAGGATAATTATATAAATACACAGAAATGTCCGATTGGAATGATGACGACTTTAATTCCGAAGGCACGTGCAAGGAGATGTTCAAACTTCTCTGCATATCAAATAAACCTTGAAACAATTGTTTGGTTGAACCGTAGTCGACCTGTGTCTGGTGAAATGTCTCTCTCCATCCAACGTAACCTCTTTTTCAAGTAGTAATCGAATTTAACCGTCCTTCAAACTGTTCAACCCTTATAACGGGATTTTCTTGTTTTATTTCTTTGTTTTATTTTTACTGACTTTTTCTTGTACTTGATGTGAGTTAAACATTTGCTATGGAACTAAGGCAAACACAATTAATCAATCGATGATAGTTGATAGTTCTCAATCATAAATTCTTTAGGTGTTTTTTTTTTTTGTGAGATGGCAGATAGCTAAAGCATAACATTTGATTTTTTCCAGAAGAAAATTCCTCAATCATTATAAATTTATTATTGACGACTGATATACCTACTAATGGTTTGAAAAAAGGAAATGTAAATAATTCATTTGTAACTCGGAATAGTTAATAACAAAACTACTAGGATAAGTTTTAATTCTAGAACGTGCAGAGAGTCAATGATGTAAATGTACTTCTGCATGTTTATGACCAAACGGGATTAAAAGGCACAGTCAAAATCATCTAAGCTCAAGTTTGCCTGAGGGAGCTTTAACTTTTTTTCTTTAATATTTAAAAACTTATCAAAGGAAAATTAAGAAAACGCGTATTTTTAATCGTTTCAGTTTCGCACTACTAATACCTGGACTAATGATAATTACCCTCGAGATCTCATAGTCCACAGTCGGTATCGACTCAGTGCTAAAGTACATACGATTAACGAAGTTTAAATCGTGTGCTTGTTTTTATCTTCTAAGTTTGCTTTCATTTTGACCGCTTAAATCGAAAACATGTTCAAATGTCGCAAGAGTTGCCAGGAATTTTGAAATCAGTTCCTTCGTCAGGTTAACGAAAAAGTCTCCCAAAATGAGTCCCAGATATTTTCTAAATTTGGTCCTTAAGTTAGAATATATAAAAAGGTGTCCAAAGATGCTCTTATGATAGTCCTAAAAGTTATGATGTCCTAAGTCGAAATATACAGTTTAAAATAACGTATCTATTAGTATTACGTAAAACAAAGTCAATTTGCGTTGGGTTTTTTCCCTCATAAAAGATGCAACCTCCCTCCCTTTATAAATTAGCTGAAATACAATAAAATATATGTCAATTAATACTCTACATATTTTATCAATAAAATAAATGTGTTAGTATGGTCGTAGGACACCGGTAGTCAGAACTATCTTAAGATAGCTTTGTTGTACACCATAAGACATGTCTCAAACACGTCCTAAGACCATCCTAAATATGGTCCGTAGACATGTCTCAGACACGTCCTAATACCATCCTAAATATGGTCCGTAGACATGTCTCAAACACGTCCTAATACCATCCTAAATATGGTCCGTAGACATGTCTCAAACACGTCCTAATACCATCCTAAATATGGTCCGTAGACACACGTCCTAATACCATCCTAAATATGGTCCGTAGACATGTCTCAAACACGTCATAAGACCATCTTAAATATGGTCCGTAGACATGTCTCAGACACGTCCTAATACCATCCTAAATATAATCCTTTAAGGTGCGTTTACACGGTACGATTTTCCATCCAATTTCCATCCGACATTTTACCTGTGATGTCGTTTTGTTAATCAAAAAGTCGTTTCAAAATCGGTTGGTACTCTATTTTCATCCGACAAATCGGTTCAAAATCGCACCGTGTGAACGGAGAAACGACAAATCTGTACGATATCCTGCAATTCTGATACTATAAAAGCAATATACAAAAAAAAATACTCAAATGATGTCCTAAGTCGAAATATACAGTTTAAAATAACGTATCTATTAGTATTACGTAAAACAAAGTCAATTTGCGTTGGGTTTTTTCCCTCATAAAAGATGCAACCTCCCTCCCTTTATAAATTAGCTGAAATACAATAAAATATATGTCAATTAATACTCTACATATTTTATCAATAAAATAAATGTGTTAGTATGGTCGTAGGACACCGGTAGTCAGAACTATCTTAAGATAGCTTTGTTGTACACCATATTAAGACATGTCTCAAACACGTCCTAAGACCATCCTAAATATGGTCCGTAGACATGTCTCAGACACGTCCTAATACCATCCTAAATATGGTCCGTAGACATGTCTCAAACACGTCCTAATACCATCCTAAATATGGTCCGTAGACATGTCTCAAACACGTCCTAATACCATCCTAAATATGGTCCGTAGACACACGTCCTAATACCATCCTAAATATGGTCCGTAGACATGTCTCAAACACGTCATAAGACCATCCTAAATATGGTCCGTAGACATGTCTCAGACACGTCCTAATACCATCCTAAATATAATCCTTTAAGGTGCGTTTACACGGTACGATTTTCCATCCAATTTCCATCCGACATTTTACCTGTGATGTCGTTTTGTTAATCAAAAAGTCGTTTCAAAATCGGTTGGTACCCTATTTTCATCCGACAAATCGGTTCAAAATCGCACCGTGTGAACGGAGAAACGACAAATCTGTACGATATCCTGCAATTCTGATACTATAAAAGCAATACACAAAAAAAAATACTCAAAGAAAAATAAATTTAGAAAATATTTGCCTACATCATGGAGTTTCGACCCCCCCCCCCCCCCCCCCTTTTCCAAGTTAACATTCTTTTGATCAACACTATTGTTTAACGTTTAAATTTTTCAAAATATTTGAAAATTATTTGATAAATATCTGTTCTTTTCTTCACAAATCCTCGTTTAATTAACTATCTTATATATATAGTCATTCTTGTATGATCTTGTATACATCATAACATTTTCGACCTTTTTGAACTCTTCACAAACTTTAATGATGGCTGATACCGACGCAAGAGAAGAAAATGAAGATGATTTGGGAAAAGATGTTCTTCTTATAGAATTATACGAAGCAGAACCTGCACTATGGGATGTCCATAGTGCAGCGTACAGGGACAAATATGAGAGGAAAAAATCTGTAGATCGCATTGATTCTATTATGAAAATAGGACCATAACATATCTTTTCACTGCTAAAAGCTCCATCTCCGACATATCCTCTTTTCGCCACACGTTTCTTCATTTCTTTCATTCGAATTTCCTTGTAAAATTGAATGCTGCTTGTGGCGTCTTGTGAAATATAATGGATGCATGTGTAGTGGGGTATATCACGATAACAAATATCACTAAGTCGGTGATACAATATGCAGTATTGTATATGTGTATGACTATTATATATTTACATTCTTTGTTATAATCATTAAAGGTAGATAACTCGCATAAAAGTTCAATACTTTTTATAAGGCACATTTAGGGTAATTAGTTTTTATTCTTATTTTTAGAAGTTTGTCATGAGATATCATACATCCTTCTGAAACTGGACTTTCCCTATAGTTGTTAATGTCTGTGTCATTTTGGTCTTTTGTGGATAAATGTCTCATTGGCAATCATACCACATCTTCTTTTTTATATTTGTAAACTATGTTTTCTGCTTTTGCATGCTACTAGTTTTAAGGTAGCACAATACAAAGATTTTTCATCCCCAATCAGACATCTTTAAACTGATGTAATTCAACTCATCTTTCTTTAAATTTTATAAATGAGGTACCAAAAGAAAGAAGAAGGATTAATCTTTCAAATTGTGATAATTTCGTTATGATATAATTATTACATAATTAATTGTTATGTAATTAGTTGCCATTCTGTGATGTCCATATTTGAATGAATTTAACTTCTTTGTTCTTCATAGCATCCTAAAATTTTGTATAGATTCTTGCACAACACATTTTGACCTCCAAAACTGTGTCTCAGATTTTTCCTATTGTATTTCATTCTCTCATAAATCTTCAATGAAGTTTGCAACATCAATTCATTAGAGACCACTAAATTCAATTGGGTATAAAATTTGTTCTGTTGATGTTTTTGGAAATCTGAGACACAGTTTTGGAGGTCAAGCTGTGTAGTACAAGAATCTATACAATATTTTGGGATGCTATGAAGAACAAAAACGCTAAATTCATTCAAGTGTGGACATCACAATATAGCGACTAATTACATAATAATTAATTATGTAATAATTATGTCATATTGAAATTATCACAATTTGAAAGATTAATCTTTCTTTTTTCTTTTGGTACCTCATTTATAATATATAAAGAAGGATGAAATGAATTACATCAGTTTAAAGTTGTCTGATTGGGAGTGAAAAAATCTTTGTATTGTGCTACCTTAATACGGAAATACTTCCTTTCAAACAAACTCTTATCACGACATAGTTATACACTAAACGTAAAAGGGGAATGAAATGGAATTATTGGCGATCAAAAGTATATTTGAAGAGACGTAACCTCTGGCTGTTGTCAATCCTCTTTATTAAAATAAATATAGAATTAAATCAAAGCTTATTTGGTCATATTTTATTTTCAGTTAATTATTTTGAATTTCTCTTGAGTTTGTGTGAAATATACAGCATTTTAATGCAGAGTAACTGGTTCATTCTCATTTATCCAACTTTTTACAATTATAGGTAGTACAGGTAAAAAAAAGTTGGATAGATGAGATCAAAGGTAATTAAGAACAAAGGGTTTTTCAATTAGAGTTTGGGTTGAATGACAGGTAAAAAATAAGACTGAAAATTATACCAGGATTAAATTTTCTGTAGTATTATTTAGCATAGCATGTTAAAATGTGCAACTGACATTTAGTTAATGTAATGTAAATCATTTGAAAGTATTTTAAAGTTTTTTAACCGTTAATATAAATGGGAATTGGACAGAAAACTATGAGTTGCACTTTTATTCATGAAGAGATTTGTCAATGAGATAGAGCTTGTTTTGTGTAATAGATCCTTTTCGTTAATTTTTTTTCTGTTCTTCTGACCAAATGATCCAAATGGGACAAAATATAAGTTGATTACGTATTACTTCACAAAGACTGAACTGAACAAAATTCACACAACATATATATTTATAAACAAAAGCAAAAGCAATTCAAGCACAATGGTTATAAAATGTAATTAGAGGAAAAACAAATGCGTGGATAGGCTGATAGAACACAGTGCGTTGTCATAGAAGGGGATAAGTCTGACTTCATAAATGTAGCGTCCGCAGTCCCACAGGGATCTGTACTAGGACCAAGCCTCTTCCTCTTTTATATCAATGACATGCCGGAAGACGTTTCATCAACAGTGAGGCTATTTGACACCATTGCGTACCTCACTGTATCATCAGAAAGCAACATCCTACAAGAAGGCCTAAATAAGCTAGCAATATGGGAAGAAAAATGGATGATGCAGTTCCATCCTGACAAATGTGTTCTTCTGCCAAATATCTAGGAGTCACCAGAACATCTGATCTAAAGTGGGGTTCTCATATAAATAACATCTGTCCGAAAGCGAATAGGACAATAGGATTCCTAAAACGATATCTAAACATAGCTAACAGTGAGATCAAGGAAAAGGCATTTACAGCTTTAGTAAGACCAACAGTTGAATATGCGAGTTCATTTTGGGATCCTCACCTACAAAAAGACAAGCATAAACTATTTAGGATTTCATTTAAATGTTTAACAGTATTTCGTTTTTATTCTTTTTTAAACTTATATAAAACTTGTATTGATAAATCTTTCAATATATTTTTCTTTTAAAGATTTTAAATAGGATTTCATAAAAAGGTTTAATAGTATTTCATTTCTTTTCGTTTACAAAACATCATATGGAACTTTTATTGGCATACAAAAATCAAATAAGATAAAAATTCATTTCTAATTTGTCTTACAAAAAGTAATATTGACAAAGCTAATAAAAAAGATAAATAAAAACATTATTTTTTTTAAGAAAACACATTAATTTCTTTTTTGTACTGTAACGTTACCAATTGACTGGTTGTTGTATATATTTTTTTCTATTCTATTATTTTCACCATAAGAATATATGTTTTGTATCACACGTATTTGTCTGCCTCTTGTTTAAGTGTAACTGTCATGAGAGTTTAAAGAAAGTACATTGTACAGATGTGTACTTCCTATGTTCCTACACTCTAACAAGTAATGTTAATTGTAAGTTGAATCAGGGTATAATTTCATTTTTTCTATAAATGAACTATATCATATACTTAAAAGAAAAAGAAAATAAAAAAAAGGGGTCACTGTTCTGACGCTCACACTCTGGCTTCAAAGATATATAAAATCTCAAATGAGGAAGTAAATGTTGATGTTGACGACAAACTAATACAACCAGACAGATTATTAAGATATGTGAATTCTCACTCTTTCCAAATACCATCATGCAAGACCAGCACCAGGAAAGAGTCTTGACTCGTTCAAGAGCCTACTGCATGCACATTATATTTCAAGTCCCATGTTTTTATTTGCACCATGTATAAATGTTATATACAGCACAACATTTTTCTTTTTTGTTTAAATAATTTTTGAACTTGTTAAGTTTGCAAGCGCACACTAAACAGTAACAGGATAGTCATCCTATTGACAGTGGTCACTTAGTGGTAGAAGTAGAAGTACTTTCATAAAATGTTTATATAAAAATATTACTGATTTGTGGGTTTCTTCTGTATAAATGATGAAACATTTATTTACTATTTAAAGTATACTAAATTTTAATTAAAAGTAAAATGTAACAAGTGTACTATCGCCTATTATATATATATATATATTTTAAATAATATAAATACATACACACGGGTAGTAAGGTCGTCATATCGAGGAGCGTTTAGTACAGTGATTTTGTCATAGTTTGGATAAGTTTGACATGACGGTGTTAAGTCTTTTTGATGAAAATCAATGCAAAAATGTAAACATTGGGATATTTTGTAAACGAAACTTCTGATCATTTATTCAAGCTGGTAAGTACCTTTGTATAAAGTTAATATGTTAGTACATCACTAGTTGTATCACATGGTTAATGATTTAACACATAATAAAGCTTGCGTATGTCAAAATTTAAAACTTGCTTATTGGTTTATCGTGCATAAAAAAAGTTATTTTCTTACAGTCTGTTACATCACATATATCTTCGTGATATAACACTGCGGTCAATTATTCTGAAAAATGCCTACTTTTGCAATCAATTCAAAATTACTGAAATATCTGTGTCATGGTTTGGTTAATTCGTGTCATGGTTAAGTTCATGTTCGACATGGTTCAGTTATGTAATTCTTGTCGTGTATAATGAAGAGTTACTATCAAAATTAACAAAAATCGTTCCAATTGAAACACAAAAGGACATAAGAACGCACATGCAATGTAGTAATATATTTAAGTAGATGCAATATGACTGCCAATGATATAACTGTCCACCTGAGATCAAATGACGTAGATGTTAGCAGCTATTTGTTATCAAGAGGCCTTCAACATTCAACAATGAGCATAACCATATTTCTTAGCAAGATATAAAAGGCTGCGACAAAATTCAATGTATAGGAATTCCAATTAGAAAACCATCAGCCTAATTTCTGTCCAAAATAAATAGCAAAATGTGATACACAGTTACATATGATATTCACGGCATTACAAACACTTAACTTGAGACAGTATAAACACAATATTACGGAGTAAAACATGTTTGTGGGCTCCCCAACCTCTTCTTCGCCTTTAATAACGATATATATTTATCACTGTAGTTTCATTGATAGCATTATATGAAACAATATTGAGAGGAACCTATTTTTTAATATTTGTTTCTTAATTTTTAAATCTTTTATTACCGCAGTCATATCATAAACTTGAATCCTAAAGAACTTATTAAACAATACTAAGTTTTATTTTATTTCAGTAGCCATTCAATGTTTGACCAACCCCGAAGATCTACTGCTAAACGTATCGTGTAAATAAATAACAAACACAAAAAAAAAGTATGAAATTGACTGCGTTGTTTTTATGCTAAACGTATTTAGTTACACAAATTGAAAAGAAGTTATAAACTACGAAATCATGAAAATATAAGTTTTCAACACAGACACCAAACAGGCATTCATAAGTTTGTGAAAGGAAGGGTTTTACACATTTTATTTCAAAAACATATTTACTGAATTCCGAAGTTGCGACTCATCAAAAATGTCCAGAACCTAGTGACGCGACATGTTATCCTATGTCATACCTTACTGATTTACGCTATACTGAGACTAGTTTGATGGTTTCAGATCTCTGGTTGTCTCTGTTCAATTCATTTACCCATTTTATAGAAACAGGCAGATACAGAGTTTGGCCTATTTAATTTATCCTATTGTTGAAGAATTCATTTTTGTGTGGTTTGGTTTTCAATCCTTTTTTCCATCACGTTTATTAATATACCGGCTCATACTTAAAACTAGATAGCAGGAGTTTTTTTCACAAAGTATTGAAACTTTATTACATAAAAAGTCAAATATTTTAAATAATTTAATGATATTATACACCATGCATTTATACAATATTACAAAGATTTTTATTGATTTGTAATAATAATTGATAAACTTGAACATTATATCGGCTGAAATCCAAAGTTGGAGTTGTGATCTTTCATATTTTAAATTCGAACTTTGAAAGTACTTTTTATTGTAATTTCACCTATTATAATTTTAAAACCAATAAGTTTTAAAACTGTTGTCCATGCTACGCGTAACTATTCGGTTTCGTAAATGGTTGAAGACTTATGATGTCCTCTTGATATCTTTTGGTTAGTTTTGTATTTGGGTTACTGTATCATGGACTTATAACCCTACATCTCCTTTTATTCATCATAAACTGGTTCAAAATTTCAAATAAAGAAAAACCAACAAATGCATAGTTTTCTAGAAAAGAAAAGGAAAAACAAAAATTACTTTTTGACTGGCCGCCACTTTTGAGTAGAAGTCTTGAGCTATTTCACAAGTGGTGCCGCTCATGATATCCCCGTCAGAGTCGAGCATACACATATGGAGAAAAGATTATATGTGAAACAGAAGCAACGCTTTGTCTTTTGTTTTGTAAAATTTTATCGAAAGCTAGTTCAAACGAGCAGTGAATTTTAAATTTATTTAAGAATTGAATGCTTCTTTTTGTAAATTTATTGGGGTGTAAAAGCGTTGACCGAAGTACATTTTGTATGAAGCGCGGAAGCGCTTCATTCTAAAAATGTACGCACGGTCAACGCTTTTACAACCCTATAAAGTTACAAAAAGAAGCATTCAATACTTATAATTACATTTTTTAGCTATGATCACGAAAACACGAATTTTATATATTTTATTATTTAATTCACCTGTGCACTTTATTGTTGGAGCACGTGTTATCATGAATGAAAAGTTGTATTGAGCATTACAACTGCTTACGGAATAACACGTGATGTGCAGTTAGCCAATCAGAATAAAATATTATAATGAAACATACATCTAATGTAATTATATTGTAGAAAACTTACGAAAAGTAACATGATATGTTTAATTTACGCTTTTACGATTACACACACTAAATTTGGTTAAACAGGCTTTTTTCTTCTCAGGCAGTTAATATATAGTGTAACTTCGTTCAATAACAGGCGCTATCAATCAAATTTTCAGTATTAAAGTGAAACACATATATATTTATTTCGATCTAAACCATGACAATCTTGACCAAAACCATGACGATTTTCTAGACTCTTAACCGAACCATGTCAATCGCTTAACCGAACCATAGCAATTCCGATATCTTGCTTATTCTGCGTTAATTTCGTGAAACAACAATTCCAATATAGATCGTTTGACCTCCAATACAGATTCAAGCATCTTATTTGCTTTTTTTCTGCTCGTGTGAATAGAACTGAGGCAATAGTTTGGGGAAGCAACATAAATTAACCATGTCAAACTTATCCAAACTATGACAAAATCACTGTACTAAACGCTTCTCGATATGACGACCTTACTACCCGTGATACAGGAACAAATTTACTGTCAAATTTTAGAAAGACACCTTATTATTACTAAACAAACAACCCAATAATTAACAAAAATAAAAAGTTGGCTAAATGAGAATACCTTATTTTAAAAAGTTGGATAAATGGGAAGACACCGAGTAACTCTTAGTTACACAAAAAACGGGGCTATATTTCAGAACTAAAAACCAAAAATAAACTAATAAGCCTGTGCAAATTCTGCTACTATATATGTACAAAGTTTTTTAAAAACCTAGAAATATTCCCACAATTTGTTTTGAAAAAATACTGTAGTTTTATATGAAATATAGTGACAAAAAAGTGACAAAAAACTCATGGCCAGGCATATGTAAATTCTCACTAAATAATGCTGTATTTTTATTTCATATATTTTGATATAAACTGTGAGTTAGGAGACTATTCTTGATTATAATTTTTACTAAGACTATAAATACAGTCAGTGGAAAAAAATTGGTTCCCACTTACATTTTTTTTTTAAATATCGATTTAAGTTGAAATGATAGGACATTTTTTGAGTGGTAACTCACTGTTGCTCACTGACTACGTTTTCTATACATCATATATTTAGGCATTTCGCATGTTATAGTAATAATTATCATACACTTTATAATTTTGTTATCCATATTACTTTCAGCCGACAAGATTTTGAAACTAGAGGCTCTAAAGAGCCTGTGTCGCTCACCTTGGTGTATGTGAATATTAAATAAAGGACACATGACTAAGGAAGCAGATGGATTCATGACAAAATTGTGTTTTGGTGTTGGTGATGTGTTTGTAGATCTGACTTTACTAAACATTCTTGCTGCTTACAACTATCTTTATCTATAATGAACTTGGTCCAGTAGTTTCAGTGGAAAATGTTAGTGAAAATTTACACTTTTGTGAAAATTGTTAAAAATTGACTATAAAGGACAATAACTCCTTAGGGTGTCAATTGACCATTTTGGTCATGTTGACTTTTTTAAGGTCTTACTTTGCTGTACATTATTGCTGTTTACAGTTTATCTAACTATAACAATATTCAAAATAATAACAAACTAGAGGCTCTCAAGAGCCTAATTATGTCGCTCACCTTGGTCTATGTGCATATTAAACAATGGACACAGATAAATTCATGACAAAATTGTGTTTTGGTGATCATAATGTGTTTGTAGATCTTACTTTACTGGGTATTCTTTTTGCTACAATTATCTCTACCTATAACGAACTTGTCCAAGTAATTACAGTGGAAACTATAAATATTTACAAAAATTTACAAAAATTTATGAAAATTGTTAAAAAATGACTATAAAGGGCAATAATTCCTAAAGGGGTAACCTAACAATTTTGTTCATGTTGACTTATTTGTAGATCTTACTTTGCTGAACAGTATTGCTGTTTACAGTTTATCTCTATCTATAATATTCAAGATAATAACCAAAACTGCAAAATTTTCTAAAAATTACTAATTCTGGGGCAGCAACTAAACAGCAGGTTGTCTGTTTTGTCTGAAAATTTCAGGGCAGATAGACCTGATAAACAATTTATCCCCTGTCAGATTTGCTCTAAATTCCACAACCCGTTGTTTGGTTGCTGCCCCTGAATTGGTAATTTTAAGGAAATTTTGCTGCTTTTGGTTATTATCTTGAATATTATTATAGATAGAGATAAACTGTAAACAGTAATAATGTTCAGCAAAGATTTACAAATAAGTGCTTAATAAAATTGATGTCTAATGATACAAGTAAATTACGAACTTACAGAGAATTCAAATGTGTATATGGTGTTGAGAATTATTTGCTTAAAAATATGCCTGGTAAATACAGGAGGGCTATGTCTAAATTTCGGTGTGGTGTTGCACCTATAAACCGAATAGAAACAGGAAGATACGAGAGTTTATGTTTAGAAAAAAGGTTGTGTTTTAATTGTAATGATATTGAAAATGAAAAACATGTTTTATTGAAATGTCCAATATATGCAGATTTACGTGATAGCTTTTTTAATTGTGCTTGTCACTTTAATAATAGTTTTATTAGTATGCTTGATGATGAAAAACTTATATTTATGTTTAATAATGATGATATGCAATTTTATACTACCAAAATCTGCCATGATATATTATTAAAAAGAAAAAGTGTTTTATATGTTTAATGATTGTATATACATTATTTTTACATGTTTTATGTCAATATGTTTTAATCAGGTTTCTAATTACTCTTTTTTGAGTGTTTAAGGTATTAAGCTGAAATTAACCTTTTATATAGGTCGATGTAACACATAAGTTTAATACGTGTTTATATATCTCTCGTAACTCTTTTTAGAGTGGCTTATGTATACGCTGTTGTTTATATATTTATAAGTTTTAGATGTATGTACATAAGGTGAGACTTTAATAAAGTATTTGTCTTGTCTACAATTGATCAAGCGTCTAAATGAAGGGTAATAAAGTATTTTGCCATGGGATAGAGTAAATGGTAAATTACCTTGTATAAACCAATCAAAATCCGGCATTTTGGCATAAAGTATAATAATGTAAATAGTCTTAGTCTACGTATACCGGTCTGTAAATGATGTCTTCTTATGGAAGAAGAACAATTATACCCATAAATATTTTCAAGGATTTACCGCATTTCATTAACATATCATGTAACTAAAGTCACTGTAACTAGCGCGTTGAAATTTGGATAAAACATTTTGATTAGACAGTTCAAGGATTTCTTTTTATTTCGTGAAGTTTAAATGGTTAATTATCACTGCACATTGTGTATGTTAATGTCTTTTTAACATTTTTTTTTTTATTAATTTTAACTTCTCTGCATCCCAGTGTAAAGGACTTGCCGCTATTCATTAACTATTATATATCTACTGTATGTCCCCTTGGAAGCTTCTGTATCTTTTGTTGACAAATGAAATTTTCTGGAGGTAATAACCTCAGTCAATGCAAACAATTTTTAATTAAAGAAATAATTTTGAAAAACAGAATTTCTTTCAGGTCAAATAGTCTTCATACATGTGTTAATGACCGATATGATGATCTAACACATTTGTTAGTGACCGGTTAGTTGAACAAACAAATCTGTTTATGACTTTTTTAATCTAACGCATAAATATATATGACTGGTTTGCTGATTAAACATATGTATTTATCACTGGTTTGCTGATCTAACATATGTTTTTATCACTAGTTTGCTAATCTAACATAGGTGTTTATGAATGGTTTGCTGAACTAACACATGTGTTTATGACTGATTTGTTGATATAATATATGTTTTTATGACTGATTTGCTGATATTATATAAGTATTTATAAATGATTTTCTGATCTTACATATGTTTTTTTACTAATTTAACACATGTGTTTATGACTGGTTTGGTAATATAACATAATGCTATGTGTTAATATTGGTTTGCTGACCTAACACATGTGTACATGACTGATTTGTTGATCTAATACATGTACATAATTTTATGACTGGTTTGCTGATCCAACACATGTTTTATGGCTGTTTTGCTAATCTAACATATGTGTTTATAGATATGAGAAGATGTGATATGAGTGCCAATGAGAAATTTTCCATCCAAGTCACAATTTACAAAAGTAAACCATTAGAGGTCAAAGTGCGGTCTTCAACACAAAGCCTTGGCTCACACCGAATAACAAGCTATAAAGGTGTCCACAAATTACTAATGTAAAACCATTTAATCGGGAAAACCAGCGGTTTAATCTATATATAAAGCAGAAACGAGAAACACGTATAAATAAACTCGTCATAGATACCAGGAATAAATTTTGTATTTACGCCAGACGCGCGTTTCGTCTACAAAAGAATCATCAGTGACGAGTTAAAAAGGCCAAATAAAGTACGAAGTTGAAGAGCATTGAGGACCAAACCACATCAACAAATGGCTGCTTTGCTGATAAATGTATATCATATGTTACATGTATGTGTTAATGATTGGTTTGGTGATATAACACATGTGTATATAACTGGTTTGCTGATCTTATACATATGTTTATGTAGATCTGGTATTTATTTTTATGACTAGTTTGCTGATATTAAACATGTATTTATAACTGGTTTTCTGATCTAACACATGTTTTATGACTGGTTTGTAGATCTGGTATTTATTTTTATGACTAGTTTGCTGATATTAAATATGTATTTATAACTGGTTTTCTGATCTAACACATGTTTATGACTGGTTTTCTTTTTAACACATGTTGTTATGACTGGTTTGCTGATATAACATACATATTTATTACTCGTTTACTCACCTAACACATGTGTTCCTGACTGGTTTGCTGAACTAACACACGTGTTCATGACTGGTTTTGTCATCAAACAAATGTGTTTATGACTGGTTTGATATGTGTTAATGATTGGTTTGGTGATCTAAAACATGTGGTTATGACTGGTTTGCTGATCTAACACATGTGTTTATGACTGGTTTACTTAGCTAACACATGTGTTTTTGACTGGGTTGCTGATTTAATACAAGTGTTTTTGTTTGGTTTCCTCATCAAACACTTGTGTTTAAGACTGATTTGCTTATCTAATACATGTTTTTATGACTGGTTTGTCGATCTAACACATGTGTTAATGATTGGTCTGTCGATCTTACACATGTGTTTATGATTGGTCTGTAGATCTAACACATGTGTATATGATTGGTCTGTAGATCTAACACATGTGTATATGATTGGTCTGTCGATCTAACACATGTGTATATGATTGGTCTGTCGATCTTACACATGTGTTTATGGTTGGTCTGTCGATCTAACACATGTGTATATGATTGGTCTGTCGATCTAACACATGTGTTAATGATTGGTCTGTCGATCTTACACATGTGTTTATGATTGGTCTGTAGATCTAACACATGTGTATATGATTGGTCTGTCGATCTAACACATGTGCATATGATTGGTCTGTCGATCTTACACATGTGTTTATGATTGGTCTGTAGATCTAACACATGTGTATATGATTAGTCTGTCGATCTAACACATGTGTTTATGATTGGTCTGTCGATCTTACACATGTGTTTATGATTGGTCTGTCGATCTAACACATGTGTATATGATTGGTCTGTCGATCTAACACATGTGTATATGATTGGTCTGTCGATCTTACACATGTGTTTATGATTGGTCTGTAGATCTAACACATGTGTATATGATTGGTCTGTCGATCTAACACATGTGTATATGATTGGTCTGTCGATCTAACACATGTGTTTATGATTGGTCTGTAGATCTAACACATGTGTATATGATTGGTCTGTCGATCTAACACATGTGTTTATGATTGGTCTGTAGATCTAACACATGTGTATATGATTGGTCTGTTGATCTTACACATATGTTTATGATTGGTCTGTAGATCTAACACATGTGTTTATGATTGGTCTGTCGATCTAACACATGTGTATATGATTGGTCTGTAGATCTAACACATGTGCATATGATTGGTCTGTCGATCTTACGCATTGGTATACGGCTGTTTTGTTTATCTATCACAATACTCCAATACAATTTCGTATGATTTTTATGAGTGCCTCAAGGTAGAGAAGTGAATACGTATTTAGTCACCCTCTTTAAATTAAGTCATCATTATTATTATTATTATTAAAATAATCCCTGAAATACAAGTTTAGTTCATTTATATGCTTCGGAGTTCAGTATGACGCTAATTTTCATCGAACTAGTACACATTTTGTTTATGGGACAGCTGAAAACGCCAACGGGTGCGGGATTCTCTCGCCTGTGTTAGGGACCCATTGGTAGCTTGGGCTTTTTTCTGCTCTTTGGTCGTGTTTATGTCTCTTTGACACATTCCTCATTTCTATTCTCAATTTGATCCTGAGAATTTGATTCTTATGATACATTACATTACCGAGTTAATTCAAATTAAAACAGACGGGAAGACATTAAATCTGTATATGTGTGTACAATGAAATTTATAAAGATGTCTCAATTACATATAAAGAACAGGAACAGTCAGTTGTCTTTTCACTTTTGGTCTTCTGGAGTCTTAATTTACAATGAAATTGGGAAAATAATTATAATTATAATTAATATGCCTCTGTGCTTTTTTCCTTGCTTTTTAAGCCTACATTTATATGAGCATATATTTCCATTCATTTAATAAAGAGTCTAGATTATCCTCCCACCCTAATGGAGGTAACAGTAATGTTAAGTCAACAATGAAACAATTTGCTCAACAGCCTAAATGCGTCATATTACTAAAACGCGCAATCGTCGCATACCTTAATAAAATATGGATTTGAATTTTTATCACGTAAATTAAGGATCAGTAACGCCTTATTTGATTGTAGAATCACTGTATAGGACGTAAAACAATTATTTCTAATTACGTTATTTGAACATGAATGTACAAGTATACTTAACAACTTTCCTATCTTCTAATGTGTCGCTCTGCACACATGCGTAGAACAGAGGTGTATGTTTACCGACTACTTAATTATATTGTCTCCGTACTTTTGCTGTGATATAAAGTAAGCCGACATAAAATAATTTTCTGTGACACGTTTTATTTTCCTGTTATTAGCGATTGATCTCTAAAGGCTGATAGACAAACCTCACAGGTAAGTCACTATTATTTTCTCTTCAAACTTCTACCAATAGTTTTCAATATTCTTTTTCTTTTAAATTTGAATAAAAAATATTTGAAATATTTAAATTATGGAATTAAAAAAAATTAATAAATAAAACAAGTTCTACAAGTTTCATTAGTTTGTAGCTATATATCTATTTTGTTATTTCAGTAATTTTCAGGAAACGGAATAACAAAATTCATAACATCGTCTTTCTAATTTTTTTTTTTATTTGTACATTGATTTCAATCCTTTGTATGTTCTTTTATTAAAAATCAGAAACACTTTAGTCGTGTTCAGATTCAAATCTTTGCTTTGCTAAATCAAAAACACTGTTAGAGTTGTTTATCACGACTTTATATCTCGAGTCTTTATTTTTCATGTTTAAGTGTACTTTTTCTTTCTATATGTCCTAATTGAAAGAGCAAATACGAGCAATGAATTGCTCGATGAGTAGCAATTCTGCCTGAGTGATCAAATTGATCCAAACTCTGTAAAGAATTATATTTCTTTCTTTTTACAAATAGAAAAAGATGTTAGATTTGTGCAATTAATCATCATATGTTGTTTATGATTTGTGCTTATTACTATCTGATATCATCAGATATAAGTTCATCCCACAGGTTCTGCCTACAATGATATATGTCCCGGTGAGTAAATGATTGACTTCCCTCTTTAATGATGAAGCACGCATTTCTTATATTTCGCACGTGTGGTTCTTGTAAATAATTTTAATCTGCCGCAATCATTAAGACGCGTTTGAAAATATCGTGTTGTAATCTAAGGTAAAAGACGTTTAACGACACAGCAACCAAAACAATAATGAGACAGCATCCCAGTCAATGTAAAGAACACTGAAATGTTCAGCCTTCAATTATAAACAATCGTTCATATTGTACTAATAACCTTACTTTACTCCAATTCTATAGTTTTAGATTGATTTGATAGAGTAGAACAGGGGTTCGTACATAAACAATTAAAATTGTAAATCGTTAAAAACTACAAATGAAAAATTCTACGGTCCTTGCTAAGGACATGTGCTCTAATATCTCGCAATCTTTAATTAGAATAATAAAAAGGTAGCAGATACCATGCGGTAACCAAACATTATAATCAAGTATGACAAACAACAAAGCTCATAGATAAAGACAAAAGTCCAGGAAAACAAGCTATTCCTATTCCGCTAGAGGAGTGTTATACGACAAGGAAAAATCTGGTGATTCACATTTGTGATAAAACATTAACAAAAACAGATCATGGGATTGTGGAAAAGACAACAGAAACACATCTATGATCATCGGAGCACAAATATTTCTTCATGGTCAGCTTGAGTATCTTTACTCTCACTAATATATAAACTCGTTCAGTTGAACAGAAAATTGTTCAAGCCTAGACAAAGATATACATGTTTAAAATTTTTGTCGTCTTAATTGTGTTAAAGTATCCCTTTCTCATTTAAGATCATCAACATCTCTGTTTATCTATACAGGGGAAAACACACAATAATATTTTTAGATAACAAACCTTGGATTCTAGTGTTTTCAAGAGACTTCCACTTGATTCAAATATTTATCTGTAGTACGATAGTACTTTGGTCTATTATTAGCAAGACGAATAGTACTTCTTGTTGTAGTACTATCAAATTAGATAAAAATAAAAAAATCTCATTAAAGGTTTGGTTTATTGTGTCCGAAAGGCCAGGTACTCAGCCTCTCTGTATCTAAAGATTTAGAAAATCTTATCTCTGAGTAATTTGCACTTCATAGTATATGAAACAGGTTTACGTGAATACACTTTATACATTTGTATTGAAAAAAAGAATACTTATACACAGATACAAGAAACAAGACAATCATTTAAATAATGATTTTTTATATAATTGTTATAAATGTCTTGCAATCATTTTGTTTCACAATAGTGGTTGTCACTATCCTTAATGATTTATAATTATTCATTAAAAGAATTCCATGTACACATCAAACATTTGGTTGTCTCGTTTGAAATTCTTTTACGCATTGATTAGACTTGGGTATATCTTTCAAATTGTTAACAACGCTCAATAGCAATATTAGATCTCGTATCAACATAACGGACGTTGCCTCCTTACATCCTTCGCTTGTTGTGCTGATTTCTCATTGATGTTTTTATCACAGATCCTTCGCTTGTGAAGAAACTCTTTGGAGATACCAAGAACCTGTACATAATGCAAGAATTCCTCCCTTTCTCTTCCTGGATGAAAAATGTTTATAGTATACTAAAAATATTTAAGTGTTTAAACCTGGAAAAACCTTTCGTGTGTCTTCCTTATAAAACTTGTTCAATACAATTTGTACATGTAAATAAATAAGTTATTTGTCTAGTAGTTAACTAAAAGTATCTATAAAGCTTTTCGATATCCAACACACGACGTGTCAATAATGATACAAATGGCAAAATTCGGTCAAGTCAAAGGGACACATTGGCCTTTTTTAAATCTTGCTAGAGCTAAAGTCGGAATTAGAAGAAAACAAATCCAATGATCAATTTGTGAAAACGATTTTTACTGTAAGTGTAGTAGTTATTGTTTTAAATGGCTTTAGGATATCGTATTTCTACAGATGAAACTGTATTTAATCTCGGTATATGGGAAGGTTAAACAATTGTCTTGTATTAAATTTACAGCTGTATGAGAAAGTTCACTAGACCAAGGTTTTTGCACATCATGTGACATGATTAGAACATCATATTTAAGCAAATTTTCAAAATTTTGAAGTTGTCAGGCTTTTTTGTCAATGGTCATCAGATGGTTTTGACGTCAATTAACTAGATGTCATATCGTAATTGTCAGTTAATTCAATCAGCATGTACTCATATATCCGGCATGTGTTCAACTTTTAATCTTGGTATTTACATTTTACACAAACTATATTAATGAAAGCATGACAAATACATTTGTTTTTTATTGAGTTTCTGTTATGTTGTCTCATTGACGTAAACACTATATTTTGTTTATTCATAATAATATAAAGTATGTTACGCAAGGTTAAAACATAAAGTGTGTTCCTGAAACAAAGTTGAACGCGGAAGCAAAGCCTTCCTTGGTAGCTTAACATCCGGGTTAGATTCATGAAGAGCAAGTAGGATAATATTTATTTAAGAATTGAATGCTTCTTTTTGTAACTTCATTGGGGTGTAAAAGCGTTGACCGAAGTACATTTTGTATGAAGCGCGGAAGGGCTTCATTTTAAAAATGTACGCACGGTCAACGCTTTTACAACCCTATAAAGTTACAAAAAGAAGCATATTCAATACTTATAATTACATTTTTTAGCTATGATCATGAAAACACGAATTTTATATATTTTATTATTTAATTCACCTGTGCCTTTATTGTTGGAGGACGTGTTATCATGAGTGAAAAGTTGTATTGAGCAATGTAACTGCTTACGGAATAACACGTGTTGTGCAGTTAGCCAATCAGAATAAAATATTATAATGAAACATGCATCTAATGTAATTATAAAAGCATGAAAATTAAATTTGTGCTATTATTGAGTTCTGTAATGTTAATTGTTTTATTGACGTAAATACAAAATGTTGTTAATTCATACTATAAAGCATGTAACGCAAGGTTAAAGCGTTTAGTTGTTTCTGAAAATAAGTTGAAACAACAAAAAACTTCCTTGTTGTTAGATTCAGATAGAGCAAGTTCACTATTTCTATGTAATGATAATACAAATGGTTTTTACGTGGTGTCAAGGTGATTGTAATATCATACAACGCAATTAGCACTGATCCTAAGTGGTGCTAGACTGCAAAATAAACGGATTCAACTTATAAGACTAACACAGTTAAACACGTTACTTTTTTTGACAAATGATCTCCAGATTTTAGATTTAGCACTAAGATATAAAAAAAAAAAAAGATATGGTATGATTGCCAATGAGAAGACTCTCCACAAGAGACCAAAACGACGCAAAAATTAACAACAATAGGTCACCGTACGGCCTTCAACAATGAGCAAAGCCCATACTGCATATAGTCAGCTAAAAATACCCCGAAATGACAATGTAAAACAATTCAAACGAGAAAACTAACGGCCTTATTTATAAAAAAAAAAATGAACGAAAAACAAATATGTAACACATTAGCAAACGACAACCACTGAATTACAGGCTCTTGACTTGGGACAGGCACTTACTTTAAATAATGTGGCGGGGTTAAAGAGTTCACCATGTACCAATGTACGTACTATTTTGGTTTCGATTAATACAATCACAGTAATAAAGGAAGTCTTTCGCAATCATGGATAGTAAAATAGCCGAACAGGTCTAGAAGCTCCAGAAAGTTAGCGTTTTTCTGTGCAGGAATACAATTCAGTTACTAGTATTAGATTTTTAATTTTCATTTAAAAGAACAAGTTCATGTGAACTAGATAGCTTCTTCTTCTTCTTCTTGGTATCGCTTTGACAGGGTAAGCACAAGTTTCCTCCACACTTCTCTTTTGTTTGATTTTCTTTCCGCTGTGCTTCAGGTATATCCTCCTTCTGTTATTTCATTTTCTATTGTGTGCCTCCGAGTGTTTTTTGAACTAGATGTTTGTGAGTTTAAACATTTTATTTTTTCTGATGAAATACATGTTAGTTAGTGAAAAATTCGGGGACAATGCAAAACTGCTTTTAAATTAATACTTTACGAGAACATATTTGAATACGACTTACAATTCTTTCACAGAATGTTTAGTTGTAAGTCATAGAAAAAACCCAGTTGTCAATTTATGCCTCATTGAAAAATCCTTAAACGCGTCAAGTATGTACTTATAATGAATGACCACAACACTTAAGCAATTACGTATACACATGAATAAAAGTAGATGTGGGTTAACAATTCAAAGAAGTAAACAAAAATAAAATGCATCTTCATTGTTTTAAAGAGAGGCAGAAATTACAGAACGGACAATCGATAAAAGACTGACGATGATATCAAAAATTCAAAAATGTCTTCAGAAACTTTCATTGTGTTGATGTAACATGAATGGATACTTTAATAGTGTCACTTGTTGTCATAAATGTTTTAAAGGTTTAATAAAACTTCCTGTCGAAATCCACTATTTGGGTACATAAGCCTAAAACTCCAACCATGTGAAGACTCCAATAAATGTTCATTCCAGACTGAAATTGGAAATATGTAAAATTGTATTAACATAATTATAGTAATTTTTATTTATATTTAAGAAGTGTAGCCAAAATCCGTGTGTTTTGGTTTCTTTTTTCACTAACAGTTTCAAATTCAAAAATTTATTGAAATTTGCCCTAGGTACAATCATAAACCTTATTTCTTTCAAAGGTTGGGGAGGGGGAGAGAGAATACGATTACATTTAATTCGAAAATTGATGCCACCTTGGAGAATATATACTAGCGAGAGAAAGAGAGAGAGAGAGAGTTGCTAAGACTAAAAACAAAAAAACAACTATTATTATAAACAAACCCCTTTCTTCCTAAAGAATCTACAATATTCAGAATTGACCATCATTTGCTTTCACTATGTCATTGGAACTTTGGTTGACGGTTGTCGTATTGGCAATAGTGTCACGTCTTCTTATTTCACATACATGTACGTGCTAAACAAAATACAGAAAGCAATACACTTTGCCATTAAGAAATTCTGAAATCCTATTTAAGAAAGGCCCTGAACACTAAATAACAACGATTATGTGACTAACAGAGAGATAAAAAAAATCACTTCAATCATTTAACTTTCAACATTGAACAGTCACAAATCAACTCTGCTATTTTTTAATGGTACAAATAATTGTTGTGCACTGCCTTATTCTTAAAGGTACTTAAATGTTTTATGTTCAAGATCTGATTAGCCAAATGAATGGTTTGATCCTTTTTATGTTATATATTTTATTTATTGTAACCTTTGGGATGGCTTAAGAGACTTGGTAGCAACAGGGTAAATGAAGGTGTTTCCGGTAAAATGCTGTCAGATAAAATATGTGTAGATCTTCATCTATATCATGTGGGCATGCCGCTGTTTATTTCACATGTTAGCAAACATAAAATGTTCTATAGTATATAGTTTCAAGCAATCGATGAGCATGAGTTTTAAAAGCCTTACTTGTCTGATTAGTGGGATCAAATGTGGCAAAATTGGTATAAAGTTGACAATACATTTATGTATAAAAAAAAAATGCATCGAAGGATAGTATATCGATTTGTTACTGTAACTTATAAATGATATCTTTACTTCTAAAATATTGTTTTGGTATATCATTCCCTTCTTAGTATTAGCTAGTAGTAGATACTTTAAACTCGCCAAAATCAATGTAATTGCAGTTTTGAGCCATATGACCGCACATTTAATCGTGTTTTGAAAATTACATTACAGCGAAAATAGCAATCGTATATGTCTTGCTAATAAATTCATAATATTTAAAATTGTCAACAGCTAGGATTAACTCAATTATTGATACACTTATTATAGTGAAAGCATTCGTATTTTGACTTTCTTTCTTTATCACTTGTTAGTACATAATTTTGAGATTTCTTTACACTGGACCAATTCGCTCTTTTAAAATTTCATGAATCCCAGCTTCTGGGGAACTTTAGTTAGATTCCATGATTAGAACAATAAGCAAAGTTAACAGGTTAAACATGCAATTATAATCTATCATCGGTTTGATTTGTAGTCGGGTTAATGTTTTAAAATTTATACGTTTGCATCAATCATTTTGAAATCATGTATTCATATTTACTTATGATAACGACCTAACTGTACAAATGTGTCTTAGAACTAACCTTCATTAGATAAGCTCGAATTCTTATTATCACCGATATTTTAATGCTTGAACTTTATTGAAGCGCTTGTTTTCGAGGATGAAAATATCGGGGAAATGCGGAAATCTTAAGAGCTGGTTTTAATTTTCGATTAAATTTTAAAAATCAAGCTGGCCAAAATGTAGTAGAGATATCAATAATTTTAAATATTTTCTCACAAGGGTAAATAAGATGCATTTTTTTCTGCAACAAAAAAGAAAAAAAGAAAAGAAAAAGGTTTCAACCCCCTCATCTCACCCAGTTGCTAAAATTAGTGGGTTTGAAGTTCATTCAAACACACTTCAAACCTCAGGGAATATTTTAACATAATTAGTGACTTTCAAAAACAGAATTTGAAAAATGAGAAAATAGGGGTGCCAAAAACAGGTCTTATCGTACCTTGTCCTTTACGGCATGGCTACAAATAAGTTACACACTATACAGAAAGTGTTCAAAACGTTAGCAGCTACTTCTATTTTTGCCAATACAGCATAAAACATATAATCATTATTTTAGACAAAAATAATGCTATGTAGAAATATTATATAATGACAAAAAAAATTAAATTCAATGTTTACTGACAAGTTGCAAATACACTTGCATACTAGATCTAACTAGACAAACAATTGAAATAAAGAATGTAAGGTCACGATAAAAACTAATTTCTTCTTTATTACTTTAGTTTTATGTTGTATTGTTTGCACTGGTTGTAATTACATAAGCTGCATTAGTGAGGCTTTTAAACAAATTGAATGCATTCAGTAAGTTCTTGTTGAAGAATATCTCGGTCAAAATTTTTATTTACTACGACCTGGTTACCATCGTATGAATGAACACGTTACAATTCAAACGTAACTTAATATGTATTGCTATATACAGTTTTAAACATGTATGAGAGCCTTTATTCTTATTCTTATCTCTTAGTATTGCACAAAGTCATACAATCTTCTGAATGTGTACGGGTTTATTTTTTTTTCGGGGAAATATAACTGAAATATTTATTTATTTTGTGTTTCGTACTTACTTTCAATATGTGCAAGTACTCTTATATCGGGACTTTTTGTCAGTTGCTTTCTGTGCTTCGTGTCAATCTGATGATATAAAAACAAGAAGATGTGATTTGGTTGTCAATGAGACAATTCTCCACAAGAGATATAATGACTACAGAAATTAACAGCTATAGGTCACTGTACGGCCCACAACAATGAGCAAAGCACATACTGCATGGTCAGCTTTGTCCAGCTTCGTTCAACTGTTTTTAAAGCAATCAATTTTTTTTTACAAATAAATAAAAAATGTTGTCATAGTTGTCTCATTTGCATTAAAAGAAAATATCTTCTTTTTTAACACTAATCTTAATGTTGATTTTAAACTATAATAATTAGCAAGAAATTAAGCATATTGTTGTCTTCTTTCTGCAGGACTTTTGTACTGCCGTTAACGTCTTTGCATCACGTCACAAAAATGTTATTTCGCCGGATCTTACGGTGCTATTCCCCATTCATACAATAATATTAAAAAATAACAATCAAACAAGGAAGTATCACTCATTATATGGTAACTATACTGAAAACACGCGAGAAATACTAACAAATGATTTCCGGAACAGTTTTAAATGTGGAGGTTACACAAGTTGTAACACGCACCATCTTTCTATGCACCAGCTGAACCTGGTTTTGTACAGAGCTAATTCAGCAAAAAAAAATCACGTTTAAAATTGATTTCCCCTTGACATAAGTTTATCATGCAAACGAGGTGGTTTTGATCCAAAAGCATAAGTTTTAACGCTAAATTATGCGTCTGTTGTACGTAAATGAAATCAGACACGAAAAAAACGGACCAACTCGGAACATTATGGTAATAATCTATTTTTTTTTTTATAGTAAAACACAACTAAAACTTTAAGCAAACTTATAGTATCTGGTAATTAAATAACGGACTCTCTTCGTATAATCTGATTTCACATTCGGTCAAATTTTAAGGTTAGAGAACTTACATTTACCGATGGTTTATGAATAAGTTGACTCAAGTGACCAAGTTGATAGACATGAGACATTACATCTTGAAAATTGAATCGTGTCTCATCAAAGATATATGACTGACAACGATGATTGTGACTAGTAGAGTATGAACTGCTGACCCTTCCGGGAAACCTGGCTTGACTTCTGTTTTTGGTGGGCTTCGTATTGCTTGATCTGTAGTTTATCTTGTAGTGTGAAGTGAACGTATTTTGTCCTTTCGTTCACTTTTCGTTTTTATAGTCATGTACGTCTTGTCTGATTGTCTTTGACATCCAGTTTTCATATCTTCCATTTAAACATTGAATGCATATACATTGTACCTTGAAATTTACTCCTATAAAACTACTATGTCAGTTGAGTTGGCGTGTGGTGAAGAGTTGTCCTAATGGCAATCATACCACATATTAATGTTTTTATAATTTAGTATATTAACATAATTAACAGTCTTTTTTTTTAATAAATGATGACAATATTGCACGGTTGAGAGTCATTGGAATGGATTATAAAGAATGCTAAAGCAAAAATTCGTCGACCGAATTCAAACAGCACTTTAACTTTGATTGGTAATGTCCTGTGTTTCTGCATGTTATCGCATGGACATAGTTTCATTCTCTATCCTTCTAATTCACTCTTGTCGGTCGTTTGTAGTTCTACAGGCTCTCATTCTAGATATACGCATATTACGCAACAGCAGATACATTTTATATTTTACGCTTGCAAATTAAGTTTGATATGTGTACCAATCTTTTCCAAATAATTATATATACTAATCTTTTGGCAGAATTTCTTCAGACAAAAGTTTGTTCGGCTTATCTTGTTTTCAAGGTTAAAATTAAAGTATGATACGAAACTCATGAAGATTATCCGTTGGCGATGCTTTAACAGCACAATGGACTTCCCCTTTATTAATGTTCCTTGTAGTCCAGTATTTTTATTTATTCTTGTTTACCATTACTGTGATGCTCTCTAATGAAAAAAACTATGACCGATATTATTGAATTTTATTACCATAGAAATGTTCTTGCTAAACTATGTCATTACTTGCACATAAGGCACACGTTTACGTAATGCATTCAAATAAACAGTATAAAACTAAATATTGTAACTGGTTTTTGAAACAATTTAGATTCATAACCTTAAATTTTCGAATATAATCAGATGTAAAATGTTCTATTTGAATTCTAAACCCATTCAAACCTAGTGAAATAGAAAAGGTCTCATTTATTGAGAGAAATAATTAAAGAAAATAACAAATAGAAAATGGTTTTCTTCCTGTGACGTTTTTCTATGTAATTTGTAGCACGTAACAGATATAATTAGTTGTATGTTGAACAAGCACATAACTGAAAATGTATTGGTTAATATATATTAAATTGGATAATATGTCAATTAAAGCTCGGTTGTGTAAAACTCGGTGGTAAAAGTCATTCAAAAACATAATTTGTAAAAAAAAAAAATTATTCGAAATTGTATTATTTGACTTGCGTTATATGACCGATTCATCAAGCTTCCTTGATAATATTTTTTTTTATATTTTCAAGGCACGTAAAACTGCATTCTACATAGAAATGAATAAATTCAATGTGATGTGTTTTGTTCAAATTTACAGATTTTTATATGTCGATTCAATTCCGATCATTATCTTTAAATGTTTCATAACATCTTTATATTCCGTATCATCTAAATCCATCAATCAATTATTAGTTCAGACATAGAAATATAATTATCCTCATCAAATTAGATAAGAATTCAATATGATATTAAAAACATATTTACTTCGTATATGCACAGAAACATACACAATATAAATGCATAAAATGGGTTGAAATGAATATATAATATGTATATGCTAAAGCAGAACCGTTCAATATAACTGACCTTCGAATAAAAACTATATACTTAAATAAAATTGAGAATGGAAATGGGGAATATGTCAAAGAGACAAGAACCCAATTAAAGAGCAGACAACAGTCGGAGGAAGTGTAAATTAAAAACATTTTGTGTGAGTGTTCTTCTTTTCAATTTGATTTAGTGATTTTAAAAATACCTTCCATGGGTATTTTTAGACCAAATAATCGATTTTCAGCTTTCTCTTATTTTTGGGCTTAAAAATATGGTCGCATCGATAGTTTTGCAACCCTTTCCTTTCCACTTTGTTGGGACGTCTATGAAAACGAGAATACTCAAAACTCTAAGCACGACTCTTATTTCCTGTAAATTGGACTTTATCGTTATGTTAACAATTGGAACGTTATGACATTCTAAAAAAAGTGAAACTTACTGTGCAGAAATAACTTAAAAAAACAATTTTTTCCTGAAAACAAAAAGAACCCGAATTTTGATCAAATATTGCATGACATAATTTTTTTCAATGAAAGATGTTACGCAATCAGAAACTTATTTCCCGATCAAATTTGAAGCAAACGGAAAGCGACACTTAAACCTAAAAAGGTATATAAGTTCGAAGTGAAATGTATATAATGAAAACATCGTGCCGTAAGGTATTAATTGAAAAGGATCATTTTCGTGTCCTGAGCGAACAAGAAAGGTTAGATCGTTATCCGTATTGCATGCAAGTTCTATCAACGAAAAAGGAACACTTTAAAAGACAACATCAGTCTCTTTATTAATTTAAACATTTTCTATTTTCAGATAGAAAATCAAATGTAAAATGTTGACGGTGCATTTTGTATTCAACAGATCAATAACTATTATAGTAAACTAATACAATCTACAATGTATGATTCACATTATATTTTAAATTGAAAGACGCCATTTTTGGATTACTGTTTTGTTGTGTATTTAACTTGGTCAACTATTAACTCAGCTATTAACCTAAATGCGCATGGCTTAAAAAAAATAATAGATCATGCTATTAGTACAGAAAATCTGCTGTAGCTAATGGAAGTTTGTGACATGTATTACCTTTGACTAATTAAGATTTACTTTGAAACAATTCCGATAACACTACAAATTAAAAACATTAATTTTGGTGCCTTTACGATACCATCAACAGCCGTAAGAAATGTTTGTATGTTTTGTTCATGAAAAACACAATTTTCAGTTGATCTTTATCAATTGTGTGAAAAATCACACGGCTTAGTACTCAGACTAACGTGTATTAAAATGCTTCACTATATATCATGTTTCAACATTTTTAATTGTTGCTTTACGCTCAAACAATCATTTACCAGTGGCGGATCCACAAGGGGTGCCCACTGACTGCCCTAAAGGGGACCCACTCCAGTCATGCTTCAGTGATTCCCAAAATAGTGAACCAAATTCCCCCTGTTCACGGCCTAAATAAACAAAAACGTCAGTTTAATTTCATTATTCTTCAATTGATTACTTCGTAAGAAGAAGTGTATTAAAATTTCATGACTTTTTCTCTCTCGTGAAACTTCATAACCCGATTTACCTCATTATTTTTTTTAAATCTAAGCTTTCCATTGTTTGTATTTTTTACTAAGATGCATAGTTTGAGGTATATTCTTTCTGCTAGAGTATAAATACACGGGTAAAAACGAATGCACCAAGAGCGAAATATATGCACAATTTGGCGATACACTGGGTTTTAGATAAATTTAGCATGGAATTAGAACTCAAAAACTGCATATGAATATCATACATATCATATGCATACAGCTTTTATACCTTCAGAGAAACAGTAAAGGTTTGTTCGATGAAATAGATCTGTAAAATTATATATGGTACGTAAAAATGGTTGCAAAGTGCATTACTTTATATAATACTCTCAATACTGTTTATAAAATTATGAACCTTTCCCTGTTATCAAAAGATTTATATGCAACGTGCAACGCTTGATTTATATCATAAAAATATAATGAGATCACGATGTGGGATTGCAAATGACACAACTGTCCAGCAAAGTTCAAATAAAGTAAATGTTAGCAATTGTAGGTAACTGTAAGGCCTTCAACAATGAGAAAAACCCAGTCCGTATAGTCGGCTAAATGTTTTGCCGTCATTCGTCATATGGGGTACCACATTCCTATCCTCTTTAATATGATGTATGCATTGATTAAACTTTTGATTGGCACCCTGGGTTTGTGCATCTGTTGAACTGATAAGGTCATTGTGTCCGTTATAAACGCGACACAGAAATTGTCACAAGGAAGATGCTCATTCTCTGCTTAACACACTGATAAAGATTGTGTGACCAAGAAAACCACGTGTGACGCGAAAGAATTACCGTCGTATAAAACAAAATAGAAAATAACGATTAGAACAAGCGTCGTAAATATGGGACTCGGAAGAGATCGTAATCTTATATCGTTATGAATTGTAAATAATAAGTGGTAAAAATATACGAATGCAAAATTTTTACGTGTAGGTTGATTATTTAATTTTTCATAAACGGAACAAAATGTGGGAAGCGAATCACGTCCCTTATCATTCTTCAAGTACTTTCTAGTCTATAAATCTGTAAGTATATCTGTACCACCATTTTGTTGGTCATTTGTACGTTATTTATTGGTCGCTATAGTTACTTGTGAAAGTTGTAAAGTAAAATGACCACTCACACGATAATTTCGGAAGATAACAAGACTAATAAGCCATAATGGCCAAAACTTAATCAAATTGTGTTTCCAATAAAACTTTAGAAATAAACAAAATTATTTACTTTCCATGATTAATCTGCTTGGATTGTTTATTGTATCCTTCATAAATTTTATAACTTGACATTTATTTGTGTAGACATTTTTGTTACATATTTCTCAATGGTCGAACTGAGATCAAACTTACATTAACAGCTACTATGGTAAGAAAGCATTTTAAATTCTAAAATGATAACTATATACTAACCTTCAAACGACTTCCACGTGTCTTATTGGTGTTTTGTTTTAACTAAAATTAAACATCGTACACGAATAACAAAGACCAGAGGCTCCTGACTTGGGAATTGCGCAAACATGCGGCGGTGTTAAAGTGTACGTTATATATCTATTTTAAAGGAAGTTCTAGTATAGTAAAAATTCACGCGTACTATTCGCTGTACACATTTTGAAGAAGTCTTAGTTTTTTATCATACTATAAAATTTTAACAGCTTTAAAAGACAATTGGTCAGTAAGTGCAGCCGATGTTTTGCACAAGGAAACAGGGTACATCAACATGAACAAAAGAAAAACTGTTGGGTACAAACTGCTGAATATTTTAAAAATCATATGACAAAATATAAAAGTCGATTGGTTTTTACTTTAAATGCAAATATAACCAAATAGTATCCTCATTGTAAGCGATAATATTAAGTTTGCAAGTCTTAGAGACCAATTCTTGCTTGTATTATCTCTACGCAACACTATCAATTTTTGATTTTGCTATGTCAATTATAAAAAACTCGAACTACTATATATATTCTTACGAGACATGAGTTTCGGGTGTTTACATCAGTTTGATGAATGCAATGTGATTTTCGTATCAAGATATTTCGAAGAGAATTATTTCAGACCTAAAGTAAGATTGCCTAAGCTGTCTGTTACTAATTTAGAAAATATTTAACAACTGAAATCGTTCCAGGAATAAGGTGAAATGCAGCATATCATCAACAATCATTTCGAAAGGTGCAAAAAAAGTTATTACTAGTATCGTTAAACTAGTTTGTACGCAAGCACATGTCATCTAGTTCTATTTTTATCATGTCAATCATATTCAATGAATGATAAAAAAAGGAAAAAGCATAATTTTCAATCCATAAAATTGGTATCATATTTTTTCGAGAACCGTAAAGAGTCTTATTATAGCAAACAGGAATAAGAAATTGTCTAATTAAATGAATATTACTTTACGAATCTCTTGTGTTGGTTTGTTCGCGCTATAAACGATATTACAATTAAATATCTCGGAAAATTTGATATTAATTTCGATAATGTCTTGGTTTGAGGAAATTGCGTCGATTGCTATCTCGAGCACCGGAAGCGGTTACCACCCCAGTCCCTTGAGCAATCTTAATTCAGGTTTAGTTTTTGTTTGTTTATAATTTGTATTGATATCGTTTACAAAGTCAAATACACACTCTCGTCAAATTACATAGAGCTACAAGCAAGAACATAAAAACATGCGTTTGTGCATGAACGTCAAGACACTATCGATTGTTTCCTTGAAATAGATATGACGTAACCTCATTTATGAAAAAGGTATACAATTGCAATGTACTTTAAAAGGTATATATATCCTGATAACCAATCAACAAACCAGAAGTGCAACAGCGTAATATTTTATATGTAGGAACAATCGGTGCATAGGATTTAACTTAGTGATAAAGACAACAGCTAACAAGAGGGACACAAAAATGAACACCAATAGCTATCTTTATAATTCTTTATTAGTTTTTCGTTCCTCACATTATTTTTTCCGTTATCATTGCATGCATTTTAATAAACTGTCACCAATTCGGAATTACGAAGCTCGATTAGATATTTTTTTAAGCTGATGAAATTACAATAGTGTTTCTTATTTCGCTTCTTGTAGTCAGCAGTATAGTATTAGGAATAAATGCATAATATGTATAATATAACAGTTCGAAGTCGTACAGGATAAATAAACCATTCCAAGACACCTGATAATTCGAAATCGAAAGAGTTTTGCGATGGTCTGTTTATTAAAATATATGTGTCTTTTTTATGTTGGTCTTTGTATAAATGTTGGTTGCATCAGTTATGTTTTGCTTCAATTATGTTCGACTAATTCCCCCTTCTTGACACACTTGCTGCTTTTACACTCTATTTTCTAACATTTATATAAAAGCGATATTTTTCGTCATAGCTTACTTACTATGCGGTATGGGTTTTGTTCATTGTTAAAAATTGTACAGTGACCCATAGCTGTTAACTGCTATGTCATTTGGTATCAGGTTGAGAATTGTCTCACTTAAAATCACACCACATCTTCTAATTTTTAAATTTATATCTATAAACGACACTAGTGAATCATACATGGACTCAATGCAACCATTTCATTGTATGCAATGTTAATGACAGATCTTTGATATATTTTTTGAAATAAATTCACAACTTAATTTACTCTTGGCGGTTTAGATCAAAGCTTGACATAATGACTGTATACACACTTGTCCTGTAATTCTAAAGACTGCATATTGACCTCAGATGTCTTTCAATATTTTGTATCGTTTTGTTGGATAAAATGTCTTTGAATAGATATCTTTTGAGCAACCAGTTAAGACAGAAAATAGATATACTGAAAAGCTTACACAAACATCACCTAGATGTTAAGAAAGCTGCAAATAATTAGCTCTAAGACTTATTTTCTCTCAAAAATATGAATAGATCTTAATTGTAGGCCAAGGGCTTGTTCAGTGGGTCAGACGAGGTTTTACTGTCAATGGCGGCCGCTATCATATATAAAACACATATAGGATAGCGACCGCAATTGACAGTAAAACCTCGTCTGACCCACCAAGCAAGCCCCTGTGAGTGTGTTAAATAATAGGTAAGCGGACAGAAAGTCACATGACAAAAAGTCACACTGAATTTGTTCTTAAAATATCTTCTTTGTATCACAGATTTTAATTTTACGGTTTAGGTAATTGTTCATAAAGTTTTATAAAACACAATGTAGCCATTTCAGTACCAAGCTAGTTTGACAAATTCTCTTCTTAACAATATTATTTCAAAAGTCGAAAGATTAAGACAAATACAAAACATTTTTTTTTTCAAAGTGTTTTTTTTTTAATCAAAGAAAAAATAATCTCAAGGAAATGAATTGTTGTCTATATCAACAAAGAACTGTACATGTAAATTTGTTTTCGAATTTCTATGAATTTAAACAGTTTCTGGGAAATCCTTAATTCCTTCCATTAGTTGGATTAGAATTCGATGTCTGATCAAACATAACAAAAAACTATAACTGTTTTACAAAATATTTCTTAATGGCTCTAACAGCATGACAACTATCAAAATACAAACAGCTAAGTAATTTGTAAAATGATAACAACATTAACAATGCAACTTATATTGATTAAGAAAATACGTCTTCTGCTACGTCTTGATTTACACGTTTTAATAAAATTAGAATTTGTTTTCACACATCAGACTAAAATATCCCTGTGTAAATCTTACTATCTAGAAGCTAATTCTTATTTATTTCGCGTTTGGAAGTGCGCAATTACTTCGCTTACTGTTTCAAAACATAGACCGATGTAACAAGTAACACTTATATGTACAAGGTATAAAATTACATGCAATTACATGTTCATAAAAAGTTACTTTTCTAATGTGCTATTAATATTTAAATGCATTGTCACATTATGTCATTAGATTTAATATAAAGCTGAGGTTGCAGCGTCCTCGTATAAAGTAAAGTTATACAGTAGTCTATTTCTGCTTTTAATTTTAAATCCGAACGCTCAAACCTAAGCATTTAAAAGCCAGAGATGGAAAAATATGTAGAAACGGTAGACCTACAGGAGATACGTCAAATACATTTATCTCTGCTTTCCTCCAGTATTATTCATAAAATAAGTTAAAGTGAATGTTATACATTACATGTAAGCCGTTATTTAATTTACTAGTATGTAATCTTTTACTTGCAAATGAAGATAACTATAGATTATCGTTGATCATCTCAACGAGATTTTGAGAAAAGCAATCGAGTTGAGATGACCATTGATAATCTGTTTATCGTCATTTTCCCTATGACGACGTTGTCAATGTCATGTCATTTCATTAGCAACGCCACGTGCCCCTTACTTGATAGCGATAATTTTCATATCACTCGACTACGCTCAGACAGGAAATTATCAGTCAGCAAGATCAAAGTAAAAATTCGTAAAATAGCGATAATAAGTTCTACATGTATTGTCTTATTAAGCATAAATAAGTGTTGACCAGACATTCATGCATTATGGCTCCATGTTATAATCCCGACAGTACAACTTTTTGTGAAGATTAGATCTGTCATGCGATTCAGTTGACCACAAATTAGTCAAATTCCTCTGCACCTTACCGGTTCTTTTCAATATTCTCAGTCTTGAAATTTTTCGTATTAATTCATTTTTTTTTTCATTTTCAGGAAATGCATCAATGTTTATGGAGGTGTATATATTTAATTATAGTTCTACAATTAATTGAACATTTACGTGCCGACCAGAGAGAAGAGGATGCTCGAAGGTATGTAAATGATGGATTATCATAATACAATGAGTTTGTCAATTACTTTAAAAGTGCGCCATTACATCGATTACTGTTTCGAAACATAGACTGATGTTACAAGAAACACTTAAATGTTAATATTTAACATTGCCATAAAAACGCGAGGTTTGGCATGCCACAAAACCAGGTTCATCCCAACATTTTTTTCTAAAAATGGCCTGTACCAAGTCAGGAAAATGGCCATTGTTATATTCGTAGTTCTCCTCAGTTTTTGTTTGTAATCCGGATTTGTTTTTTTTCTCAATCGATTTATGAATTTCGAACAGCGGTATACTACTGTTGCCCTTATATATATGTACAAGTTATAAAATTACATATTAATATATGTACATAAAAAGTTACTTTTTTAATGTGCTATTAATATTCAAATGCATTGTCACATTTGGTTATTCAATTTAACATATAGTAAGCCGAACCACAAATTTCGCCCCTCTATTTTAGAAATAGTTGCCAGATATTTTTTTACATTTTTTATTTAGGTTTCTAACACAGACTCTAAAGTTATCCTTTTGACTTATTAAAAGCATACTCAATAGTAATCTATGATTTGAGTTATGATTGTTTGAATGAAACACACATACACAATGTAGCTAAAAAGAGATGAAATAATTTATTTCCTGCAACGCATTTTAAACCTTCTAAATCTAATAAAAAGGTAAATAGAATAGATATTTTACTGGAACTGCGATGCGGAAAACGTAAAATAACCAAAATACCGGATTCCGTGGAAAATTAAAAGTGGGTAGTCGGTATTCAAATGACAAAATCAAAAGCTCAAACACATCAAATGAATGGATTACAACTGTCATATTCCTAAAGAGGTACAGGCATTAATCTTTCTTATGTAGAAAATGGTGAATTTTTTAAACCTGGTTTTATATATCTCCTTGACGACATTTGTGTAAGTTTTGGCAATGCAGTTTATTGCGACAGGTTGTAGGTATTCCTATGAGCACCAATTGCATCCTTTACACTTTTCATATGATGTGATGTTGGTAAATACACCCCTGTATATGGCTATGGGAGTGTTACGCGACATGTTCAACCCCGTCACATTCAATATTTGAATGTCCCAAATCAAGAGTCTGTCATTCAGTATGTTTGTTCTGCCTGTTATTTTGGTTTTCTTTTTGTTTTTTGTTTTGTCAAAAATTATACCATTGGTTCTTTTTTTCTCATTTGAATTGATTCACGTTTTTTTATGTTGATGCCCTTTAAAGCTTTATTATCATTTTTTCCTTCTCATAGTTGAATCCGTACGATGGTCTAAAGTGGCTTAAATTACCGTACTTTTGATATTCGTCTCACTGGCAATTAATCCCCACCACCTTTCTTTTTATATTTCTGGACATAAATAAAGACAACAGTAGTATACCGATTTTCGAAATTCATAAATCGATTGAGAAAAAACAAACCCGGGTTACAAACTAAACCTGAGGGAAACACATCAAATACACATCGATACGATTTACTGATTATGATATCAGACACTTTTGTATCTAGACCAACTAAAAACCAATAGCTTTTAAAACGTTTTACGTAAATGAAATACCATTAGAAGATGTAGGATAATCACGTTCAAAAATATTATAAACTCTAATTCGTCTTCTGAACTAAAACTAAACGGTACTATAATTATAATAACATAGTCGTGACTTATAGGTATAGATATATATGTTGTGATTTTGCACTCATGTTTCAGATAAGAGCGAAAGTTGGTACACATTTAAACGTTTAAACCCGCTGTATTTGTTTGCAATTGTCCTACGTCAGGAATCTAATGTTCAGTGATTGTTGTTCGTTGATAAGTGTTTCTCGTTATCGTTTTTTAAATAGATTACACCGTTGGTTTTAGGGATTGAATGGTTTTACACTAGTCATTTTGTGTGGCCCTTTATAGCTTGCTGTTCTGTGTGAGCCAAGGCTCCGTGTTGAAGACCGTACTTTGATCTATAATGGTTTACTTTTACAAATTGTAGCTTGAATGGAGAGTTGTCTCATTGGCACTCATACCACATCTCTTTATATCTATAAAAATCGAATTGCAATCAAACATTGTTTGACTAAATTCATGACACATACTGCATGAAAAATAACTCAAAAACGATGTCATCGCATGTTAGATTAAAAGATATTTACTTTATTATGGTGTTCTTATTTCTTTTTGAAACAATTTTCCTCAATGGTGATGTAAAAGTTGGTTTAAGTTTCTGTACATGTATCCGTCATCTATTCGTTTGATGAGTTTGAGCTTTTTATTTTGACTTTTGCTTAGAATTTTCCTCGGAGTTCGGTATTTTTGTTATTTTCTTTTTTTCACAATATCTTACAACTGCAGATCGATCTACACTTACTGTTAGTTTCAATTAGAACAGGATGCACATAGTTGTCTGTCCTATTGTTCAATCAGATTAAGTTCAACATGAAAGGATGTACATCTCTTTCATTAAACATTTATTAATCTAGTCTAGTCGTTTCTTGTACAAGTTTTTTTATTATTTATCATTACAAATATTTGAGATGCGTAAAATTAATGGTTCCTTTGCAATCAAATCAAACAAATCTTATAATTACTCATTCAAATTCAGCATTTTTAAATAAATGATGTAAATCAAATATTTTATGTTACAATTTCATCAGTGTAGATCGATCATGATTAAAATGGGAAATTTTTTTAACTTAATATTTAGGGATTTTGCATATACATCCTTGCATTGTTGGCATACGACTGCTAACTTTATTTAGCATTTATTGCATGGGGATATTATTGTCTTCATGCTATCACAATTAAATTAGTGTCTATAATATTTCATATAAATAGACCAATTCCAGGACGAAAACTATTTCCGCATTGTATGAAATTTTACACTTTATTTCCAACTTCCGGTGCTAATCAGCAGATACAGACATCTTAATCGACATCAAAACGGATAATATTTAATTCCAATTATTCACACATGTTGAACGTGATTATCGATCTAATCAGCGACGAATAATTTCATTGTTTCATGACAAATTCTCACAAACCCATTAGGATTCAAGGAAAGGGCGAAAATTCCAGGAAGAGTTTTAATAATACTTGCTTAACTGGAATGGCATGCTTATTTGAGAACGCGTGTTTCTGATATGTCTTGACTAAAATTGTATTAGTATATTTATATGAGAACGCGTGTCTTTATAGTTATATGAATGTAGACACATATTCCCTTATGTTTTTCTATGTCGAACATTATATAATTTAGGTATTTTAAAAAGCGATAAAAAAAATTTGCGACAACATGAAAACCGCTGCATTTTTTTTTTTTTTATCAATTTCTGAAATTATTAAAAGGTTTCTGTAAGTTCGATATATTTACACTGTAACCCAGACGAGGGAAAATTAACAGCAATAGCATTGATGCAGCATGAAAGACGCCAACATAAGACTCTGCCCTTGACGAAATTTTATTCATAGCCCAATTCCAATATCCCTTTCGATTCATGTTCGTCCGTCAGTTCGTCGGTTCTAAGCTTTATCTTTATCTAACTCCGTTTTCGTATTAATAAATGAGTTCATATTCGGTCTGAACTTGATGATGTTCAGTTGTATCAAGTACACGACTTTCAAATTTGTTTTGAAACTATTTAAGATGTCAAATTTATTAAATATTAACCATGAGGATTCTATTAGGGACTACGTTCAATATAGAATAACCAAATGATATCATAAGGGTAGCAGTTGCATAGAGAAACCAAAAGCTAAAGGACATAGTTAGAACTTTTCTTTGATCGTAAGAAGCTCCTGTGCGGAGTCTGATTGAAATGAATAAAGAAAGACGCCGACAAGAAGAAAAGCACAGTTGCTTTCCATAGGAGTTCCAATTTTCTACTGAAAAGCTCGTCCTCTGACTAGAAAAGATGTTGTTAATTAACGATATGTAATTTCACAATACCTTTGAATCCCGGTTGAGCTTGACAATAAAATAGATAATTTGGAAAGTGGTTTGTTTTGAGCATTCGGAGACTCAGAAATATGATGTTTTTAGGAAAGACGTTTATGTAATTCGGTTATCCATCACAGAAGATTCAGTTTTCATCTTCGGTAGAAATCCCTAAGGGACATAGAACATTGTTTTCCTGATTTTCTCACTTTTAAGTGTCGTCTGAGTGAATTTTAGGTTTCCAAGTGAATTGTACATATCTAACATCTTTACAAAGCAGCTTTTTATGATTAATGTAAGTAACAAACAAACAGAAGACGACATTGTTTGAGGATTTACTTGCTTGGACAAAAAAATTGTTTGTCAAGCAGGTAGGATACATATGTGATAATATTAAAGATAAGCAAACATACCGAACTCCATGGAAAATTCAAAACGGAAAGTCCTTTGTCAAATAACAATATCAAAAGCTCAATCATTAATCGAAAACAACTGTCATATTCTTGAATTGGTACATGCACGTACTTATGTAGAAAATGGTAATTAACCTTTGTTGTATAGCTAGATAAACCTTTCACTTGTTTGACAGTTGATATTATTTCTTGCCTTCATCATCTGATTGTGTAACAATTGTATTTAAAAACTGTAATTCAATATCTTTATTCTTTCAAAAACTGATAATAACTATTGCAATAAAATGTTCTACTGGACTGTTATATAGTGTGAGTGTTAATGTTTTATAAATTAACTGTTAAAAAAAAACTTTGAATTATTGAAATACTAAGGCTTTTCTGCCTGAGGAGTAGATTATCCTAGCTGTGTTTGGAAAAACTTATAGGAATTTTTGGTCTTTAATGCTGTTCATCTTCGTACTTTATTTGGTTCTTTTTAACATTTTTTTATTCGAGCGTCACTGATGAGTCTTTTGTAGACGAAACGAGCGTCTGGCGTAAATAAAAAAAGTCAATCCTGGTATATTGGATGAGTTTATTCGTACACTTGTCACATAAAAAAACAGATACTGAAACATTAAATAAACCTTTTTTTATAAACTTGACCAACTGAATAGAAAAAAATACAGATATCTTAGGATCTTGAGGTTATTACATTATTTAAATTTCTTTTTGATGAGAATTAACCGGCCTATATTTTTTATTGGGTAATTGCAATTTCGGAAATTGCCATTTATTGTACCGTATCTTAAAGATATTTTAGAACTTCTTTTATATCTGACGTTATTATAATAAGTATCGCTTCTCTTTCTCTCGAAAAATCTGTGTATATTTTGTTGTTTTGCATATGTTTGTGGCTCATAGACTATAGGTTTATATATCCATCTTTTTTTTACGTCGGGGTAATTATCATAAATAATAAGTGTATAAATTCAAATTAAAGAATGGACACCAAGATCCCAATAAAGACTCACATGTGGATGTTAAAGCTGATACCTTTTTCTAATGGCAAATATAAGTTCTAGAATTCGGTCATGATCCTGATGTTATATCTAGCTTATTTAGGCATTAATCAAACATCTCATCACACTATTTCGAGTATTAAATGATTATATAGATCTAAGAAAATTTGGTATGAGTCATGTGAGTGCCAATAAACAACTATCCATCCAAGTCACAATTTATAAAAGTAAAATATTATAGGTCAAAGTACGGTTTTAACACGGAGCTTTGAATTACACCGAACAGCAAGTTAAAAAGGGCCCAAAAAATGAATGTTTTCTATGTACTTCATATTAGGAAAAACAATTGTGACATGTGAAAATAAAACAAAATAACAATTTCAGTAATGTTGATTTTTTACCGTAAAAATCATTTTTCTTTGTCTGTTGACATGCATTCTCTTTGAAAACTAGTGTTTACCAGGTAGTATGAAATAAAATGCTTTAATGGTTTTCGTGCAAGCGGATATTTGGCTTTCAACCGCACTGTGTTGATGAAAGAAGTTTTTATCTCCTTTTTGTAATAAAATGTGTTTGCACAATCCTGTTTGTAAATGTCTATTTGATAAATGAACATGCAAATCTGATGGATTAATAATAAATCTATTAACAACAAATGATCAGCAATTAACGTTATTAATAATATTAAAACAGTTTAATAACAAAGGATCGTTGACAACTTTTTAATTTGATAGAGATAAAATATCTGTATTACGCCATCTTGGGTTGCAAATTATCGGTACAGATTTACACGGACATTATCTATAAAAAATGATTCATTGGATACAATTCATTTGCCACATTGTGATGTTTAAATTTCTTGAAATCGTTAAACGATTTCAAGAAAAGTAAAGTTCATTTTTTTTGTAATTGCCATATAATTTAAACAGCAATAACAAACAAAAAAACGAATACGGTGACCTTGTTTTGCCATTGTCTTTTTAAAGTGTTTTATCATCTTCATATACTTTATTTGAAAATTTTGTTTTTTCTTTATTCACATATACTTGCTTTTCATTGTATTTGGTATTCATAAAGATGATGCTTTTTCACAGCTTGAAGTTTGAAACTTTTGTCGAATTTATTAAGTGTTATGTTTTATTCCCATGTACTACTGGACCAATACGTTTGTTATTTCTTGTTGGTATCATCAACTCAGTTGTCAATTACATCCGCTCATAAAAGTTTTGAGTACAATTATCGAGACAAATAAATCAACAAATCAAACCTTGATTTGGTTTTGAGAAAATATGAACTCTGAGTTATTAGTAAAGTTTCATGACCGAAATATGACATTTGTTTTCTATTCTTTAGATTTGTTTGATCTTTTGATTTTGTCAGTTATTAAAGTACTCTCCGTTTTGCATTACCGTTATATTTCGGTTTATTTGTTATCTTTCTGTTCACAATACTTTTCTAAAATTTGACGCTGAAAAATAAAAAAAATAATTAAAGAAAATTAACCTTTAAGTTAGACGACCTTTCCTATTCTATTGATGTTCATTTTGATCATATAGGTCCTAACATTGCTACGTTTTTATACTATCTGGATTTGAAATGTTAAGGTTTGCATTTCCAGAAAGTAAATCCAGAAAACCTCTTTAAAACAGATTAAGTGTGATGAACACAGTAAATAAATGGGAGCTAAATCAATTAACAACCTTTTTCAACTGAGCAGACTCTTCTTACAAATTATTTGATTACACGTCATATTGAACCTATAAAGGTAATTGTATGTGTAGCACTATATCTTTTTAAGTATTCCAAGTTTAATTAAACAGCGTGAAAACAAGAGTTTCCTATTTTCCCAATAGGAATAATCATCCCTCAATATAATTATCGCTCTATGTTAAATATTTAGTATTGTATTTTGAAAATCATATAATTTATGACGAAAACATTAAATAAAAAAGTCAGATATTCATTTAAAGTACAGATACACATTAAATTATATTAAATATGATTTTTATGCATTTCAATAAGATATACCCATTTCCATTCTCAATTTTATGTCTGAGATAATGCGCAAAACTTAATTGGTGAAACAAGTTTACGCAACAAATTGACAGGCTGAATTGAAATATTTGTCAACTGTTGACATGGGTTGAAGACTCCTTGCGATATTGCCTTTTACGCTTATGTGGCATAAAGCAAACATAACTCAATCAATCATAAGTTGAAGTCGTAAAATTGAGAATGGAAATGGGAAATGTGTCAAAGAGACAACTACCCGACCAAAGTGCAGACAACAGTCGAAGGCCATCATTGGATGTCTTCAATGCAGCGATAAAATGCCGCACCCAGAAGCATGGTTCAGTGGGCCTCTAAACAAAAATGTATACTAGTTACTAACTCCGAAATATATAAAAGAAACTAAAATACAAAAAAAAAATATACAAGTTTAATAAAGACCACAGGTTTCTGACTTGATGTATAAATTATTCGAAAAGTATGAATATTTGAAATACTAAGGATGTTCTTATTAAGGTCATAGATTAGCTAAACTGTATTGGGGTCCTCAGTATTCTTCAATTTGTACTTGTTTTGGCATTCAAACTATTTTGATGTGAATGCCACTGATGAGTTTAATGTAGAAACGCGCGTGTGGCGTATCAAACTATAAGCCTGGTACCTTTGATTACTATTCACATCACATTAATGAGGGGAGATAATCACTATGAGTGTCCTCTTTAAAGTTGTGCTATAAGATCCACCGACGTCCAATATAAAAGATTGATTATAATTACCATAACGATAATCAATGTCAAAGATTTTAAACTTCTTTAACAAATTTCGACTGCAATCTCGCATCAAAAGCTGGTTTTGGAATTGACTTATCTTAGCATCAAATATTACCGACATTGTGAAGATAGATTTTACATGCCGGAAAATAATAAACTGATAAAATGTAAAACGTCCTTTTAAAGAAACATAGATATGTCAAACAGGAGAATTTAAGAATGATTTTTTTTTCAACTTTTCGTCTAAGCACACCTTCGACACTTTTTCAACTGAGATACCTGACCATGAAACAGTTTTGCTTGAATATGAAAAAATAAAGTTGTAATTTGTAATGATACAATGCAGTAAACTTTAGTTATCACTAATTTCGTCTGAAGGTTGTCCCATTTTTTTCTGTGTAGTGTGTTTGGGTAAAACCGAAATTACATGCTCACGATTACAAAGCTCCTACGTATCTTTGTGGCCGGAAAAGATTTCATTTCGTACATGTCTTAATGGCTATTGCTGTTTCATGTTATTTCTATAATGCATCACGTATTAAAATGGATGAAATCGGATGTATGATAAGTCACTGATAAAAATAAGTTCACATAAGTAAATTGAAAATCTAGACAATTGAGATGAGCTAAATATATTTATGTAACTACCACCTTTATATAACGTGATGTTAACATTTTACAGAATTTGTTCTCTTAAATTAACACTTAACTAATATAATTTAAGGTATAACATTGGCTCTTACACAGGATCAAAGACAAAATACTGTAAAACATGTATAAAATATATCCTCTAACGCAGATACATTAGTACATTTTAATCTAAGAAAGGGATTACATGTACTTTTGGTCTTCGTGGGAAATACTATAATTCTTTTGAATACTCACTTATAAAACTGTCTAAGCGCTGATGTTAAAAACAACAACATAATTTGTATGTTCATGTTGGGATCTAAATATTTGACAATTTTATTTGCGGCATTCTTAAAACAAATATCATATTTCATCTGTATATTTATTAACATCAGTAAAGTGAATAGTTTGCAGCACAATTAAGACTTGTGTGAAAATTTACTGGTATCTATTTAAATCAGAGCACATTTAACACTGATGCCTCTGTAAATACAAACAATGGTCACACTCGTGTTCCTTCGTTACACGTTTTGAAAGTTTTTGGTTAAGGTTGTGTCGGCCGAACACATGACGTGTCAAAATATTTTGATTTATATACTTCCATTTTTAGCTTCTTTCGTGAACATAATTTGCTCAAGTAATTGAAATCCTTGTCTCTTATACAGGTTGATGGAATCACTAAACCAAGCACAAAACGATATTTCTTCTATGATGTCAACAGTGGACGGTCTAGATAATTATTTGACCACACAAAAGTAAGAATATTTAGAATTTTGCATTATGTATAAAAATACCTGTTTGTTTTTTAGCACCACTGTGAAGTTCCGTTGATAATCTGCTCTGATTCACGTTCTCTCTTTTCTCAGAGGCAATTCCTATCTCCCCCTTTTGCAACTGTACCTATTTCTTTAAACCGATTATTGGTCCTTAAGGAGGATTCAATGTATTGTTTTATTTGGTTTCTTCCTGGAGATGCATTCACAATTTGCAACTTGACGCTGTCAGGTAACAATTCATATTTTTTATACAGTTTTGTTAACCTCTGAACTTGTTCGTAATTCTTGTTTTTTTAGTATTTGAAAAGTAAAACACGTTTCATAAAACTTCAATATTGATTTGAATTTTTATTTATAAACAAATAGTTTCAATGACAACGGTGAATCTAGTTTGTTTGGGAATCCAAAGTTCTTTTTAACGTGCATCCAGAATTTAAATTATTTCATGATTAATAGGGTTTGAAAGTTAATATTCTTTATTTTAGATCTGATTTTTTTTTATGTTTTTGCAACAATGGTTACATTGAAAATTATACATTTGTTAATGTGAAGGTTGTTAGAATTTAATGATCGCAAGAAATTAACGCATCAGATTATTCACTCCAGATGATTTTATAGAAATCTCATTATTTTTAGTATTTGTTCAATTTCATATGGAATCACTTCACATCTTCTCTATATCGAACACTATATATAGTCAGTGACACTGCATTTTAATAAACTTTTAAACTGCAATATTCCTTTATTTTAAAAGATCTATGTTAGAAAAATGTGTAGTAAAAGCATGAGTTCATGTCTTTTTAAATAAAATCCTTTAACATCTATAATAACAAAAGAATCTTCATTTGTTTCATTAAAGAATATTTTATTTTTTCCCGTCTTTCTTTTGTTATCCTTGGAATTAACAGAACATAAAGAGGACCGACAGCCTTCAAACGATTCCCACGACAATTGCTATATATCTAACGTCAAAAATCGTTAATTAATCTAAAATAGATAATTTTTCTATTCATATATTTTATTGCATATTAAATAATGATAAAATCAGATAATACTTCGACTGACTTGTAAGAACATAGCATTGATGTCCAATACTGTTAGAGACAAAAGCTATAAAACTCAAACTTAGTCTCAAATGAGATTGATAAGTTTGATGTTGTGGAAGACATTTGTAATTATTTTATTAGTTCTTATGTGAATGCTAATATTTTTAGATAAATTCAATTATTATAGCTACTGATATCCTTATTATTAAATTGTAGTAAAGATAGGATTCTTTGTCCTTCGCAACAATTATTTTGACATTTTGTACTTGACATAAAACTGCAAAACTGAAATCACAGGTTTTCAATTAATTATAGATTTTTCAGCTATGCATGATTAAAATGCACTTAGATATATTGAAATCTGTTCGAATGACCGATCAACATTGTGTAAATCTACACACTGTCCGGTGCAATTATTTTTACACTTCTAAAACACCCCCCTATGGCCTTACTCAAGATTATAATGCAATAAAATCAGCATTAATTTGACAGTAATGATTTTATCTTTCACTAATTTGGTATTTTTTTGTGTAATTTTCTCTAAACCTATTTTAATCATTTATCATTTATAGTTTATGTAACTATATCTTGGAATTATTTATCCTATCTTCTAACTTGAAGTATTAACGTCAAACTATACCAATAATGCAACAAGAGCTGCATGAAATAAAGAAAAACACCCATATGAATTTATGCACTAACTTTTAAATAAAAATAATAAACTTGATGTTCAAATTTAGATATTTTTTCTTCTTCAGAAAACGGGCGTGCAATCTAGGATTAAATAGTCATCATTGTGCCTTGGCAGACCTGGACAATCAACTCCAGTCACGTGAATGGTTATCAAACGGACATAGCCCTGGTAAACGGACCACATTAAAAGAGGAACACAAAGAAAAACTATCGGAGGTTGAAATAAAAAGGTAACCACTGAAATATTTAACTCATTTTGATATATGTCCTAATAAAGATATAACTTAAATTACTATGAATTGTAGTGGGATGCAAATTTTGATTCAAATTTTAACACATTTTTTGTTTAATGTCCTGTACCAAGTCAGTAATATGGCAGTTATTATTTAATTGTTCGTTTCAGTATATGTTGCATTGCTGTTTGTATTTTGTTGGAGTTAAGTGGTCCGTTGTTTTCTTCTTACAGCTGATGTGATTTCCTCAGTTTTAGTTTGTAACTTGGATTTGTTTTCTCTCAATTGATTTATGACTTTTGTCTAGCTATATTCTGCTGTGGCCTTTATTTACCTATTTTTGAAATTTTGAATCGAAGACTATTTATTTACAACGATGAAATAAATTGTTTGTTAAATGTCAAAATATACAACTTTGCTTTTGATAATGTTTTGGTTAAACTTGTCTATTTTGTGTACTTTTTTTTTTATAGAATACTTGAATTTGACTATAAAAATTGCAGGTTCAAGGAGTCTTCAAGAAATCAATATTTGATTAATTTTAATTATTCAAAATTTTCAAGTACCATCGCAATTTGGATGACTCTTATTGAATTACAAAAGATGTTTGCTTTTAAAATCAGTTCATATTAAGTAATGCAGACGATATTAGTCTGCCTTTATAAATTGTCGGAAAGCACCTATTCAGTCATATTTAAATCATATGTTTCTGAAAGGTTGAGTACTGTCGCTTATATTGTCATTATTATAGGAAAGAAGATTATCCTTATCGGTACACAATTTTGATCTGTAACTTTGCAGTTTAATATATAAGATTGCACTGTTTATGTTGAATAAGGGAGTCCACAAAGTAGGAATCTCATGACTAAGAAATGAAATAATGGTATTAAGAAGTCCCTGCACTGCATACAGACTTTGTCTGGAAATTAAAATTAAAGTCATGAACATAGATCTTCTCCTGGAATACATACAAAAAAAGGGTTATTATAACAGGTCGACGAAAATATACATAAAATCTATGAAAGATAACACGTATACAAAACGTTGAGTCTTGTATGATTTACGATACTCCCATGTCATAGATGACAAATAGTATCAATGTAGTTTATATTGGAATACAAAAAATCATGGACATCTTTTTTTACTGTAAAAACTTGAACATAGAAATATGAATAAAATATAAATTGAAGTTTTTTTAAACATTCCCTTAAAAATAACCAATTAGTCTTTCCCATTTTCTAACATAACATTGTGGATCATTACGTTTGCGAACGGAAGTCAATTTTCCAGACTTATATTTACTCCGCCGTTGAGGCAATATGTTTTTATAGATTGTCTGAGTTTATTATCGGATTTTTATGTATTGAACACACGCTCTTAAATCACAAACCGACTGATACATGCATTGGAAGAGATTAATCCAAATAAAATCTCATGTCCTGTCTTTTACAACTATTTTAAAGCACTCCACCCCAACCCAAAATGTCTAAACGAACCTCAACCTAAGCAATTTGATATCCCCTCTGATAACTTTATTTGTACCGTTTATATTTTGCGGTTGAAAAGAGTAACCTACTGATCTGCAACTATTTTCCTATAATAGCTTCTCCTAAATGTTCATTATGATCCAATAAGGAGTCTCTTGAGACTAATTAGTAGCATTTACAGTAAGATAGACATCTAATGAACAAGATCCATTGCCATTTATGTTGATTTAATTTGTGTAAATTGTTTTATGAGTTCCCAAATATTTACTTGTGATAAGTCGATAACTCTCGATCACTGAATGCAAACAAGTAATTTCCTCGTGACACAGAACATGACAAATGAACCCCTTATATCATCTCCCGTACAAAGACAATGATGCTTAATCAAATAAATCCTTATGTCAAATCAAATAAACTAAAATGTTTTCGCGAAAAAATAATTTGCAGATAATTAGTAATATGTATTTGGGTAATAATGAAGGGAAATTATTTCTGCGGTAATGACAGCGCTATATATCTTATGAATGAACACTTTTGGTAAGTGAACATAGTATTAAATCATTATTAAAAGCATTTTGATTGAATTGTTTGTTATATTTTCATAAATCTTTTAAGTTGGTAATTTACTGACACTTACAGCCGATGTTTAAAATGAGTTTCAGTACCTTATTTCATAGTTAAAGTGGTTAATAATATAACTGCTCTGTGTTATATTCTTAAAATAAATTATTTACAATACAATTGATGTTGTCACACATACTGACAGTGAAATGGTTACACATTTTGCTATTATTCAATTGACCGATATAGGCATCGTAAGAAAATATTTTCGGTTTTACTTATAATTTCCTGTACGCATTGAACGTCTGAAAAGTGTACGCATAATTTATATTCGCCTTATAATTAGATATTCATTTAACTTTCATCAACAATCCATGAAAATATTAGCACTAAAAACGTTTCTACCTTTGATTTGCATTTTTCTGACATATAGTTTCATTTAATATGATTTTCAATCGACTATAAGAATCGAAGACTTTTTAAAATAAATATCCGACAGATGGTTCGTTTCTCAAAGTTTTTTTTTCTTTGTTTCGTTGACTTCTTTGAGAGTACTAAATACTGCCGAATCAGCTCCTCAGTCAGATTATTGTGTAGTCTGAACTGAGATATCATCACCTATAACGTTTTATCGAAGCTATCAATAACCGACAATCTATCACAGTAAAATACATTACATGTTGACCATATTTATCGAATTCAAACAAGTTAAGTAGTCTGGTCAATCTAAATATCATACAATTTTCTTTTGCAGGTTAATAGAAGATATAGTGAGAAAGCGCCTTGACCTTAAGAACATTCGCACATTGTTAGAAGATGCAAATGGTAGCATTATAGAAAATAGGTAAATATATACACTTTCTCAGGTAAACAGAAACATTTTCGTGCATTGTCATATTCCCAATTCTACATAAATCGTTTCCATACCATAAAAACTATTGTCTTATTTTAGTTTAATACTGGTAAAAATCTACCTGGCATATGGTCTTCCAACCCATTATTAATTCTATAACAAACAGCAAAAGAAAACTGAAGGATCAAGTTCATAAAACCCGATTATTTGAATGTCATTCAAGCCAATTTATTTATAATTTTTATTCCTATAAAATATAATCAACATTATATTTATTAGATTCGAAATAAAGAATGGCGATGTCCACTGATTATATTTTTTATATAACCATCCGGACTCATGGAACAACATTATAAAACTACAGTTCTATAGTTTTTAACTTTAAAGAGGAATTGACTTCAACTGTTTTTAAACATTCAGCTAAAGTGTATTCACCTGGTGCACATAAAACAATTCAATACGTTGTATAAACATAAAACAGAATTCAAAGATCTTTTGATTTTAAACAAATATTTGCATGTGTATAATATCTCGGGATCTTGTTCAACTGTCTTTTTCTATGGGAGCATATACGTTTTTTTTTATTTAAAACATATGAAGCGTCCTTAGCTGATAATGTATTCTTATATTTCTAGTAAACGCACATGTACAGTTGAGTTAGGAGGTGCTTGCCGAACGGAATGGGCATCGTCCATTGCAGACCAATATTATTACTTGATGTCTCCGCATAGTCCAGGTAGAAAACGACGATCATTCCGAAAGAGAATGTCACCCTTGCGGCTGTTTCACAAAAGACTCCAGCAAATCAAGAAGAGACATTCAGATAATTGATCGCATTTTTTTCTATTATGATGGTAAGTCTCGTTGTCAGTACTTCAACTGTATTGATTATATTTTAAATAAGTTAAATTACAAAATAAAACAGAACTCCAAGGAAAATTCAAAACGGAAAGTCCAAAATGAAATGACAAAAATCAAAAGCTCAAACACATCAGACGAATAGACAACAACTGTCATATACCTGACGACTTGGTACAGGCATTTCTTATGTAAAACATTGTGGACAAAACTTGGTTTTAAAGCTAGTTAAACAATTCACTTGTATGACAGGCGCATCAAATTCCATTACATTGAAAACAAAGTGTGAACAAAACAAACAGACATAATATATAAAAATGTCAAAAAATGTCGAAAAGATGCCCTTGCGACTCAGGGTGATTAACAATGTTTCATACTGTGGATTCATTTATTTTCGTGGGTATCAATTTTCGTGGATAGAGAAAAAAAGACATTTCGTGGTATACGTAAATTCGTGGATCGCTGATAATAAAAAAAAATCAGATACGTAATTCATGGATTTGTTTTTGATTTAGGAGATCATATAACCTCCTTGGTTTAATCAATAATAATTAAAACAAACAAAAAAGAAGGAATTCATTGAAAAAGTTTTGAATTGTCAAAATCCTCGCTTGGTCATTTTAGGTTAAAGTGCTCATTGAAAACTTCTATTACAATAATGGACAGAGACAACTAATTATTTGTTTGTTTTACAATTTATAAATGCTTGTCGGAATTCTATAAGGCAATCAAAACTTTATGATTGAAAGCTCATTTCCCTAATCACGATATAATAAACAGTCATATAAGTAAAAGGTGTCAAAATAAATGTTCCTGTCATAAACAATATTACCTACTGGCAATATCCCCGTACTTAATCCTATTGATTTTCAATCACTAGTAAACCCAACTATGACACGGTAATTAACAACTTATTTTCCATGAACAGTTTTAATCAATTTTAAAAAGTAAATTATCACTGATATTCGATATAATTATTATTGATTTAATTAAACTACTTGTATCTTCTTTTAATAAAAAAACACGTGTTATGTTACAATATTTATCGCTAGTCAACACTATACTAGAACTGCATAACATAACCGGAAATAAACATCCGACTCCATACACATTTATCGGGATTATTCTTCGTTGAATTCTTAAATTCGTGGTTCGCTGTGACCCACGAGACCCACGAAAATTGGTATACCACGAATAAAAATGAATCCACAGTACTATATAGACACTTGTAAATTACTGAAACTGTAGGTAAGATGTAGATGTTATTTAGTAATTTGTGTTAGGAAGTTTGTCATTCAACTTCTACCTTCATCAAACTTTATTCATACAAAATCGATGAAATGAATACTGAATGAAATGTAGCAATCATATATCCAAAGTTAATAAGATATAAGAATCATACAAATAAAAACAAAATTCTACCTCATACCAACACCAAAAAATTACAATAAGGATGTTTCTGGTGGAATGTTATTAATCTTGTGAATTTTCCTGATAATAGAGTGCCCTTAGAATTCCTCGTTTCGGAATTCTATTACATCATGGTTAACATTTTAAAATTCGATCACCGAAACGTGTTTTATAACAAAATGTCTTATACAATGGAAATCCATCAAATGATGTGACGTTATTATCATTTTATAGTACGAACAATGCAATTACCCATAATACTTTAAATTCAGAAACGGCGAATGGGTAGGAATTGTTGGTTGTCAATGTTTATGTTGATATGTTGAAGTGGTTCGAACAGAACTATGGCATATTGATTTCGATTTACATTACCACCAAAGCATATTTAGAGGTTTATGATATATCACTCACATAATTTAAACATGGAACCTGTTCATTGTATGCATGCAAAGTTACCATGTTTTAAGTAAAGACTATTTTATTAAAAACATTGGTTTATGTGTATTATCGCTATTTTGTGCATTTTTCTTTTGATCTTTTTTTGTGATAATTTTCATATCATTCTTCTCACTTGAGATGGAAAAATTATCGCCAGAAACTACGGAGGCCACGTGGCGTTGCTAACGAAATTGACATGAAATTGACAACGTCGTCATAGGTAAAATAGCGATAAACAGATTATCATTGGTCATCTCAACTCGGTTGCTTTTCTCACTTTCGCTGTACCAACTCAAGCGAGAAAATCAATCTCGTTGAGATGACCAACGATAATCTATAATTATATACATACCTTTTCATTGTAGTGAGCAATGCGTTTCAACGTTCTTGTAGAAATTGAAACGTAGGGTTATGTTCCAATGACCCACCGATGTAAAAGTGAGGAATCAGATTATTCAGAAGTTATATTGACACAATACGCTCGTGAACATATTAAGTTAGGTACTTCATGTTAGCTTTTTTACTTTAAAACAATTATGATGTCTTTGATCGAATTTTGTGTTTGAGCTTTTGATTTTTCCATTTGATTAGGGATTTTCTGTTTTGAATTTTCTACGGATTTCCGGTTTTTTTACTTTTTATTATTATTTTTCAGGATGAAAGAAGATTACCTGGCTTTGTATGTGTCTATCTCTTGCCTAACACTATCTATATGAAGCGATGAAGAGTATGGTGGATTTGGTTTCGTTCTATGGATAAAAAAGTCGAATAACAAGGACACCAAATAGTTTTTAAAGCACTTCTACAACTCAAAAGCTTATGAAAAAGAATACTGTGCCTCCGGAATTAAACTTTTCAAACTCTTCAGAAATGAAAATATTTCGAAAAGAGATACTAGTACACTATATGGTGTTTATCTTTCTTAGATGATGTGATAACAAAATAAATGCTTGTGTTGATTTCTAATAAGCGTCTATAGATCTTAATGATTTTCCTTTATTTTTAATGTATTGTTTTTGAAGTTTTGAAGTGATTTTTGTCGTAATTTCGTCACAAATTTCCTCCTACTCTTTAAACTATCATGCAAACTATTTTATGAATATTATTTTCGTACTTGATTGTTCAAAACCAACATTTGCTTTTGAATAACTTCCAAAATTATAATATGATAGACAAACAGTGTAGAACGGATCAGATTTAGGAATTGTAATCTCATAAATATAGTTTTATTTTGAGAGGAATGTATGCAACATTTTTTCTTCTTCATGAAAACACCTTATTTTTAAACTCACCTACTAAGATGACAAACTCCAGGAAGCTAACAAGTACCTTGGACTTTGTTATTATTAATGATTGGACTATTCTTGGATATATTCCCAAATTGAAATATGTTTATCAAGTTGCCAGGTATCTTCCAGCTGACAGAATTTTATTATTATTGAATATTTATGAATCCTGCCCCGCAAAATTTGATTTTATGATAAAACCTAGACACATTTATAGGAAAATATCGTTTAATTTTTTTCTATTTAGAAACGTTAAGTAACAACAATAAAATTGAGAAAGAAAATGAGGAATGTGTCAAAGCGACAACTACCCAACCTTAGAGAATACAACAGCATTCATTGTTGTATTGTGTTAGTTAACATTGCATTAACAAGATATATATATTTCTGTTTTATTAGTTCATTATGAAATCTTCTCTATTTCATTTTATTGTTTTTGCAAAATAATAATTATATTAACAAATAAGTTAACGGTAAAAAAAACAGACTTTTGATTCGAAAGGCTTTGAGTATCGCGACTTTTAAAAACCAATATTGTGAAAAGTTTATATGTTACATATATCAATGTATTTCTGTATTCCCTTAGTTCAGTTATTCATGGATAAGGTCAATACGAAGAGTACATGCGTCCTTTTTGTTATCTTCATTTTGTAATGATACAATGAACTAGAATCTCTGTGCCATACCATTAATTCTATGTACACCTTTTATTGCACGAATCTGAAATAAATCTTTAAAATTATATTCTCTTTTTTCTTTTGTTGAAAAAATTGCATTTTCAGGATGTCATGGATGAACTTAATTTTTTTTCCATAGTTTTTAGAACAATCAAAGTTTTTTTTATAAACAGTTAATTTATGAATATAACCATATCCATGATAATCTATGGAATGTTGGGTACTAGACTGTTGATATATTACCTAAATTATGTTTTCGTAATTCCTGGTTAAAGCAGAAAGGTTTATCGAATGCAGTGAAAAGAAACAACGTTTGACAGGACCCGGACAACTAAACTACAGACAACACTTAATGTAAACAACAAAATAGGTTAATTATACACAAGACAATACTATACAACAACATCCAAATCATAATGAGCATACTAATAGCAAAGACTGGACCGAAACCACCAAAACGTACAGAGATAAACTTTGAACAGAAAGAGACGAAACTTATATAGACGTTTATACAAATTAGGTCGTTAGTTTTCTCAATTGAATTGTCTCATATTTTTCATGTCAAAGCTTTTTATAGCCGATTTACGGTATGGGTTGTTCTCATTATTGACAACTGATTGATTGATTGATGGAGGATGTTTTAATGCAACTTTAAAGCGGAACTTTTGGGTTATTTCGTGGTGGTCAGTTTTATGGGAGGAAGAAGCCGAAATGCCAATAAAAAACAACCGATCTTCGATAGGAAAACTCACAACCCTAGCCAAATAATATTGGAGTCGAGTGTACTTTTGTCCCATTAGCAGTCCCATGCTCTTCAACTTTGTACTTGTTTGGCTTTATAACTATTTTGATCTGAGCGTAACTGATGAGTCTTATGTAGACAAAACGCGCGTCTGGCGTATTAAGTTATAATCCTGGTACATTTGGTAACTACTACCACATCTCCTTATTTTTATAATACAAGACTGGAAAAGTTATTTATGGAGCAATATAAAAATGGAACCGCCAAAACTTATAGAGATATTTCTAGACCGAAACAAACAAACATAGAAACAGTACTAAACTGAAACTGCTATAACGTATAGAGCGTAATAAAGACAAGACCAAAACTAAACATGAAATATTAGAACCAAATAACAAAAATAAAAAGAACCAAATTAAAAAATATACCGAAACAACAAAATCAAATTGAGCCAATTTATACTAGACCAAAACTTTTAAACAAATAATGAAAACGTATTAAGGAAATAATGCTAAATGTATAACATACAATGCTATAACGAAACAATCAAAGCGTATGGAGATAACACAAGACATAAACAACCAAAAGGCTAAAGTAAAAACCAGACCAGAATATTCTTGTCATGATGGATCAATAAGCAACCAAAATTGATATTTAAAAAAATATAAGATCGAAGCAGACAAAATGAATAGAGACAAATTAAAACTGAATTTAAACATTTTTGTAGTTTTGGTTAAGTATTGTTTCTACACCTTTTAATTGATTCAATCTAGCATTTTTAAGCGGTTTTGGTTGTTTTGTTCAAGTATGAAAAATTTAGTATTTAACTAGATCGAAGCAAATGAAACGTTTATAGGCAACACTTCAAAGAACCAATCAAAATATAAAGGTTCATACTAAATTGAACCTACCATATATATAAAAACAATATATATTCGTGGATTTATTTTTTGTAATCGGTTTTTTGGATGATATGATAATCTCCTACTGTCATGCATGCATTACCCACTATCCAAATCTATTCTCAGTCAAAACCTAAGATATTTTCATAAAAAAAGTCAATATCTATGACCGCGAAAACATGTCAATAGTTATTTAAAACAAAAACACATTGCATCTGTCTAGCAATTTGTGATGTTGACTGTAAAACTAATGTAATGCCGGTTTCGCTCAGTTGTACTCTCTTTTTTGCGTCAGGGGCACATTCCGGTTAATGAAGATCGTTAAATGTGAACACGCGCGATGTAACATATCAATTGAGATACATGTATGTAAACGTTATACGATGGAACAGAGGTTTTTATGTGACTTATTAGAATTCAAAAGATGACAATCGGATTACTGCGGTAAATTGGGTACTATTGAGACAATTCAGTACTGTTCAGTAGCTTTTCAGACTATTTAGTGTGATTTTGGAAAACACTACATGTACTAAACAGTCTGAACAGACCGTAATTGACTGCAAGGAAACAAAAATATGTTCAGTCAATTAAACCTGTTCAGAGAAAAGTGACTGTTTCAATATCAAATTTAAATACTAATTTTAGCAACCTTTAACTGGAGCACGAATTTTAGTCAGAACTTTTAAATGTTATCTCAGACATCTAAACAACCTGGTTATTGGTCGTTCTTCATATTATATATAGTTGTATGTAAATGAACAACGGGCAATTCACTTTTTTCCTGACAAAGGTCTCATAAACTAGTCGCCTATTCTTGTTAAAAATCTTGGATTCCACAGTTTAAGTGTAGGTATGACGTAGCCGATTTGCAGATTTAGCTTTGTTTCTCTTAAATTACTAGATGAGTACTTCTTATCTGTCTTTTTACATAAAAAAAACGCATTAAAAAGGTAAATTAAAGATTACTCGATCTCAAATATAATCACATAAACCTAGAATGTCTGTTTTGGTAGTCCTCTAAATTTGGCAACGGAAATATAAACAACAGTCATACATGTTTTAAACGATTAACCAAGCACTAAAGCCAGAATTGCCCCTCCATTTTCTTCTCAAAAAATCTGTATGTAAGCAATATGACAGTTATTCAGAACTCATTTTCTGATTCTGCTAAATCAATTAAACTGGTATAAAGACAGCAGAATCACAAACACATCTAAATAATACATAATACCGAATTCAAATCATTCATAGAATGACTGATAGCATCCAAAAAGACATATTCTGCTGTACGTAAAGAATATCCCATACGACCTACTGCGATGACAACAAAAAGTACAGAATTCGATACAGAAATAAATAACAGAATTCATTCTATATTTTGTGCAATCTCTTAACTTCTACATTGATGAAATAATGTCACAAAGAATGATTTCCTCAGAAACATTTTATTCAAATAAAATTGTGATTTTGTTTTTCTTTTCTATGTGATATATCAAGATACAGTTTGCCTTTAGCTTTACATGATAGGTCTATAAATGAACGATGGTTACTCTTTACTAGGTGGGTTCGTCGGGAAAACATTGTCTTTATAGTCAGAAAATGTGAACATATTCAGTTTGAAAATGTCTATTAAATAGCTACATGTATTATTGTCAAGTGCTGTTTCGTTGGGTGTTCAAGTTAAGCTTTTGATTGAGGTTGACATAAGATATGGCACAAACTGGTATAAGAGGGGGAAAGTGCTATCGGATTACTTTAAATTTATCTACGTTTGAATACCTTTTTGTACTTTTTGGTTTATATATTTTCATCTTTTTGATGAGATTTTTATTTTCAAATATTTGGGCCTCAAGCATTACTGAAAAGACATTGATTGTCCAAATGCGCATCAAAAATTGCGTTGATGTTATTACTACTACTGGGTCGATGTCTCTGCTGGTATACTGATACTCCCCGAGGATATCACCGGCCCAGTAGCCAGTACTGTATATTTTTTTTTCAAAATTTTGGAAATTATTTAAAAAGAAGGCATGTATCTCCTCTATAAAGCTCTGGTTCCTTGCCCGGCATCGGATATACTTTTTGTCCTTTTTGGTTTATAGATCTTCATCTTTTTTGATTTTCAAATCTTGAGGACTCAAGCATCAATGAATTGACATTGATCGTTGTCAAAATGCGCATTTGGTGAAGAAAAATAAGTACCGTTTATTGTATTACTACCACTGAGTCGATGCCTCTTTTGGTTCTTGCATGAAAATACGGATTATCTATTATCAAAATTTATAAAAGTTGTAATTTACTTACAATGAATGAATGTATCTCTCTCATTCAAATCTTTCCCTGGCCGGCTTTGGATATATTTTTTTTGTCCTTTTTTGTTTATAGCTCCTATTTATTAAAAATAAGCTTTTTATTTTCAAATATCACTGAAGAGATATTGATTGTCTAAATGCGCACCGGTGCCGAAAATTGTGTACCGTATATGTTATTTATTAGATTTTATAAGTGATAATAAATATTTATTTTTTGGAATAGTCAAAAGAAATTAATAAAAGAGCGAAAAAAACTTGGCCTTAACAGCTTATAAAAAAATATAAAAATATGTTGCAGCCCTGACAACGAGCGCCATTTTTGTATTCAAAGCTAGTCAGTCAAAGAATAATGTGTATAGTTTGGCCATTGCTAGATGGACGGATCAACACCGATTTTAATGGATGGAAAAATTGATGTTGCATTGCACCCTTTTCATATCATATTCTAAGGCATATACTTCCATTATCACTATCCTCTGAAATAGTTTGAGGGAATGGATATTTGTCAAAAACAAATTTATCTCAGTTTTATTTAACCGTAATGAAGTTATTTCTTCAAACACAGCCACAAAGTTTATTAAGTTATTATTTTATTCGTGTTCATGTATAAATATCGAGAGCATGTTGGTATGACAATTTTTTAGGGTAAAATATCCCTTAATAGCATAGACAATTGTAAAAACACACCACCGTATGTTTTCAAACATTCAAACATTGGATATGCTTAAACAATTTTAATAACCAATCCAGTCTACATATTTCTGTTTTCGTCAAAGAACATTCGGGATAACCTGGAAAGTTAATACGATGGAACACAAACGTGGCTAAAGGTGAAAAACCTTTGATATTTCAGCTTCGTTATCAAGTGGATTTTAGAAATATCTATTGAAACATTCTGTTCAAAAGAATTAAACTGTTTACTGGAAGATCTCCCTTTACAAAATTAATTAATTTTCTAATCTTGTTTAAGATGGTCAGAATATTGATTTAGCGAGGTCCAGTGATGCCTACGTTGATTAGGATTGAAACTATATGTCCGTGTGATCTTCGATTTGGTTTCGTTTACAAACAAGGTTCATAATTTTCTAGGATGAGGTTTCAGAAAAAAACTTTCACCAATTTTGTCAACAAGAACATGGAATGAAATAGTAAAGTTGAAATTTTTTGAAAATTTTCAACTTCAAATATCATTTTTTTTCAAATGGACGGTGAAATTCGTTATTATTATGGAAAGTTAACAGTATTTCGTAGTTTTTCGATGTTTCTTTTGTTATATACATTCTTTTGTTATATACATTTTTCGTTATCGATTGTTTTGTTTTATCACTTATTAAGTACTTGTAATCCGTCGTGCGAGGCTATTTGGGCACTTTATGTGTATTGTATCCCAGATTATTGATAAATCGGCTGACTAGGAGTATCGGGTTTTTGGTTTTTTTTTTGCTTTGGTTGTAAACAATGGTCGTGCATCTTCCTTTTCATTTACGTATATATTTAGATTGTAAACGTTAAGTAAAACTTTAACACAACTTATCTACTTCTTCGTCGCAGTTTTGGAAATAATATAAAATAACACTTCATAAATTTGATGCATTTAAAACCCTCTCCTGGTAAATATCATAAGGAACTCCCAAAGCTAGAAACCCTGAGTGTGTATAAGTACCTGAAAACGTGAAGAGTTGTCCCACGAAAAGGGCATAGTTGATGGTATATTGTTGAGAGAAATAAACGTTTGCAATTGATACGTGGTGTTTTTAAAACTTGTTTCATGTTGCCAACACGAAGATTATGCATAAGGGTCTTGAATTGCTGGTAGTTAGTTGTTTTTTCTCAGCATAACAACATAAAATCAGTACCAGTGCATCGGTACTAGCATAAAATAAATGTTGCAGGTTTTTTTTATCAATTTGAAATTTGGAAAATCTGTTATTGTATAAAAGCTTGTAAATCTGATATTTCTATTACTACCACTTTGTCCTTTTTAAAAAAAAAAGTTCATTGGAAGATTCCAAAACCTTCTTGATAAATATTCCGTATCCACTTCACAAATAATGTTTAATTGTGATAAAAGTATAAAAGCTATGTTCTGATGTTGTTTATCATCTTAATTACGTGTTATAGTGTTCTATAAAATTTAGCCTTTACTATTTAGTTCATTTTTGGTTAATTCCTTTTGTCGTGGCTCAGTACTTATACATCCCCCATTGTGTTCTTTCAACTTTTTTGTATTCTTGTTTTTCAGTTTTGCTTATGTGCTTTGACTATATGCCATTTTTTTCTTTGTTAACATATTTGTTTGTTTTATAGTGATTCAGATTATTACACAATCTGATGTACCCCTATTTTTGTCAGTTTTACCTTTTATGTCTGTTTGTTCTGTTTATATATTGTTGTCAATATAGTGGAATTTCATACAGGTAAGAGGTTAAGCTCCTAGCTTTAAATCATGTTAAATCTACCATTTTCTACAGAAGGGAATGCCTGTCCTAAGTCAGGAATGTGACAGTTGTAATCATTCGTTTGATGTATTTGAGGTTTTTATTTTCCGATTTGAAAAAGGACTTTTCGTTTTACATTTCCCTTGGAGTTGGTATCTTGCTTTTAACTACAACTTTGTCGTTACTGCTTGAATTGGAAAGGCAGGCAGTATCAATGAGTATCATCCGCCTGAAAGCCTGAAACACAATGTTCGGTTATGACCTTGATAATTTGGTACTTAATAAAACAGGAGCGAATTATACCAGAGGGACTGTCAAACTCATAGATCGAAAACAAACTGTCAACGCCATGGCAAAATAAAGGCAAACAGACAAACAATAGCACACAAGACACAACATAGAAAACTAAAGACTAAGCAACACGAACTCCATCAATAATTATTGTTGTGTGTCTTGAAATCGGCTTTATATACTTTTTTAATAGGATAGTTTAGATACCACTGCTGATGGAGCTTTGGATACAATCTGCCTAGTAGTCAGTGGTCATGTAGAGTATTAAATTACACATTGTGAATGCAATTAATTCGTTGAATTTAAAAAAAAAAGATAGAAACCCAGTTAAAGATGCAACTCCCTATGCCTATTATACTGTTGAATACTTTCTATAGCTATATGGATTTGCTATATATATCCCTTTCATTTTTTTTTTGTCTAGAGTGAACTTAATTAAATTTATTCACAAGACACGCAATTCACGTGAAATACTGTAGAAGGTGAATATAAAAGAAAATATTTTAATAAACAAAACGATCTTTATTCAAATAAGAATAAGTAACAATATTAAAAAAAAAACATTTCGCACAAAACAGAGTGTTAAAGATTGCGTATAACAATTTGAACTTCACCGAAAAATCAACGCGTTGATATTCCAATATATTATTTCTATTAGTATAACATCCGTTCAAAATTGTATACCTTTAAAAACGTCAACCTTCACCGTTACCTGAAACAGTGGTTTAACATAACAACATAAAAAGACACACAATAAAATATAAATTGAAATGGCTTAACTCAATCAAAAAGACAATACACAAAAACAATAAATTGATCTATGAAACAATATTAATAAAAAAGATGTTTCAATGTCAAAAAGACAACCTTAACTTTTTTTTTAAAATGGCGTCAAATAAAGTAGCGTACACAGGTAAATTAAATAAAATAAGTTTTTTTTTAAATAAAATTGTTGTTCATAGTATGAATGAATGAATACTTTATACGCTTAAAACAATTGGTACAGAGAACATATACATATTAACAATATACAAACTTATATAGCATGTGTGAATTACATATACATATAAAGTAATACTAAGAAGTTCTAACCTGGAGGAACGACCCTCTCTTGGACGTTCTTAATAAATTAATATTGTTTTTTTAATAAAATTACATTGTTGGAAGCAAATATCTGTTCAAACTTATAGATGTTAACATTTTCGTGACAAAAAGGGGGAAGCGGATTTATTCTTTCATTGATAAAGTAGCTACATGTCATCATATAGTGGTATTCATCACCGATATCCAACGAGTCACATAGAGAGCACACTCTTTCGCTTCTTTGCAAATTGCGCCATCTCCTGTCTCGACTGGTAATCGGTGACTACCACATCTAAATTTACAAAGAATGTACATATAATAGGGTGATAACTCTGAGATTTTTTTTTCAAAACAAGAGTTAGTTTTAAATAATCTATAGCACAATGCCTTAGGAGACTTGAACATTTCTGAATACCAAAATTGTATAAATTGATCCTTAAGTTTCTGTTCAACACACTTTGAAATCCATATTGACAAAAAAAAACAGTTTGGTTTTGCCAAACATGTCACATACCACAATCATATAAAATATTCTTTATAAACTTTAACAACTTAGATTCATAACCATAATCTGTGAAGTAAACATTTTACAAAATCGCAACTGTATAATTTTAAGAACATCTAAATTTTCAAAACCACAAATTTCTTATCCATATAATATTACAGGTTCTACTATTTTTTTAAACAAATCGATTTGACATTCAATAGATAAGTTATTTCTTCTCATTTCTTCAATCATCTAAACATAGCTTTACAAAAGTTAAAAATGTTTTCGTCATACTAAATACTTCAAAGATGGTACATTTTAAAAAAGCAACACGATATAACACAAAATAAGTAAACATGGAATAACAGAAATACATTCCAAATTGTTTCAACAGGACAAGTAAACACGAAAGTACGATTTGATAGTACTCACAGTTACTGAAAGCTAGTTAAAAGCAAAAACCAATGAATGATAAAAATAAACACTCACCAAAGACTAATATAAATTAAAAGACATCCCAGACAGGGCAGTCAAAGAAGACATGACTTGTGAAATGCCAAAATAAAAGTAACAACATGCAGAATAATATTTAAGATTAAACCTAATAATAGATATTATGCGGTTATGTAAAAACAAAGCAATTTCTAAATAGAACGTAAATGTTAATGTGTATTTCACATCCCAAAACAAATATTTAAACAGAATACAAATTTAGTTATGTTTTGATTTGTTGATGACAAATTCGATGTTAGTGCTAATGAAAACAAGATTCTAAGACATTATTACAACATTAATAAGATAACCTTTACTTATAAGTGTGTATAAAGGTTCGATAAGTTTACACTTATCACAAAGTGATTTTTGCGCTTTTAGTACAATATTATCTTAAAATTTATGACTTGAAATACAGTTTTTAATAAGTTTTCTGCAGGTTCAGCCAAATTTACTAATCAAATCTTTGTATCTATAAAAGAAGTTATTAAATATTCTACATAATTTATGGTAACGAAATCCTTGAATTAATAATTTACCAGTGATACATTGATTTCGTTCGTTAAAATATATGACACACTACACACACGGGCATAACGAACGAGTTAGATATTTATACACCGTATGATGTAGACATAGGAACATTGCCGTTTAAAAACTTATAATTAACGATAGGGAATGAAAATTACCTCTTTTGTCGTAACTTTTTTTATGGAGTATCCCTTTAGTAATTGAAATGTCTAAATCTAGAAAAGGACACCTACTGCTGTTTATGACAGATTCTTTTGGGTAAAATGTTGATACTATATTCCGGGAATGCTAGATTATTTAATAGAAACATGTCATCGGTAGGTATTGCTGAATGTGTCATCTTAATGTAACAGTGACGCATATTTACTGATTTTTGCTATCAACTGTGATTCATATCAATAAAGGAATAAATCTTCAATTAAAGGGGCACAATAAGTGCCCATGCGAATACCTACTACCTGTCGATACACATTATCACCAAAACGTACACATATGTAGTCCAGGAGAATATTTATTACATCAATCATATCTTTACATTTCCAGTAAGTTATGTTCAAGATATCATTATGAAAAGGTAATGCTTTTTAATCATACATCCAAGTCCGTCGTACTAATTGATGATAACTTTGTCATTGTATTCTTTTCCGATAGCAACCAGTAAGTGCTCATTACTCCTTTCCCCTACAATATATTCTGTACATTTAAACAACTCCACATAACAACAATTAATTTTGATCATAGGATATAAGAGAAATTTCAAAACAGACTGCTTTATTCAATTATTGATGATACGACAAAAAGAAAGTAAATCATATGTAATTTTATTTCATAACCGGTTTGTTTTCCGAATTTAATTATATTCAAAGACGCAATTTAGCTAGTTACAGTGAATTCTGTAGGAAGACCATTAGTTTCCAAATTTGTAATTACCTAAACATTCTATTGGTATATGTTTGTAGTGTCTACTTAAACTACTTTATTTCAAAGGTTTATAAATAATAAATTGAAGGTTACCTTTATGTTTATCTGTCCTCTTTCTTCCACATCAAAGCTACCGTCTAGAATTTCTTTAGTGGTGTTACTAATATGTATTTTACATGCTGAAAAACATTAAAAACAGTTGATGAAGAAGTTTTGTTAAAAGACAAAATCTGGGCACAAAAACGACAAGGCGAAACATATTTTGTGATCTGACAACCATTTTAGTGTGGGCTTACATGTTTCAATTTTTTCGTTTTCAATAGTTTTACGAACAAATTACGAAAAAAAAAATTAACCGTTGTAATAAGTAGAAATGACATATTAGTTAGAGTTGGCCCAAACCGAATATTTAATGTACATTCACACGTTTTAATTCTAAGGGACACATATATATATTATAAAAGATTTCATAGCTATATCTAGTCGCTAAAATTTATGACTATACTCTTTAATGCTTTGATTCGGAATCAACCATAAAAGGGACGAAAGATATCAGAGGGAGAGTCAAAGTCATAGATAGAAAATAAACTAACAACACCATGGCTAAAATAAAAAGACAAACAGACACATAGTAGTACAGAAGATACAACATATAAAACTAAAGACTAAGCAACACAAACCCCACCAAAAACTTGGGGTGATCCCAGGTGCTCCTGTTCCACATGTGGCACCCGTCGTGTTGCTTATGCTATTGCAAACTAGGTAAATAGTCTAATTCGGTAGGTCACATTCGTGAAAAAGGAAAGGGTATTGTAGTTACAAAATAAGGAACATATCCGATATCATCTGTGAAACGGTTATGCCATAATGGTCAACCAACTCGTGATGGCGTCCGTAAAATTTACGAAGGGGTGATTTCAACTTCACCATTTGGAACTCTTGGTTTATTAGCTTCCTTGTGAGTAGCAATCCTCTATCAAGGAAATCATGATAGGAAATACAAGCCCGGGAATATCGTATCAATTGGGAGATGTATACTCCGTATGCAGGCGCTGCTGGAATGTTGCTACAAAGAAATAGAAGTTCACAATTCGGAAGCTGAAATCATCTCTTTTGTCGAAAAGTTTTGTTTTCAACCAACCCTCATTGTCAATTTCTATATGTAAGATATGAGGCAGACTTAGCTGTATCTCTAGTATCCTTTATCTCCAGTCCGATGGGATAAATTCCAAATTTTGTATTATTTAGCGAGAGAACATCATCTTTACAGCGGAACCTAAAGTTAAAGGATATTCTAACTTCTTATCTTTTTTCCTAAGAAGTTCCTGTATGATGTCAGTCTCATAAAAATATAGAAACAAGTCGGCAAGAAGAGGGTCACAATTGGTTCCCATTGGAATTCCGACAGTCTGTTGAAAAAAACGTCCTCTAAACGTAACAAATATGTTGTCAATCAAGAAATCAAGCATCTTGATAATAAAAGTTTGAGAGAATTTTTGGTTTGAATCAGAGTGATTCTTTATACAGCTTCAAATTATACTTTTCTGAGCTGTGTAAGTACTAGAATAAAAAAAAATAATTAGCACAACACAAAAATGTTATCTTATTTCCAACATGGTGTCACTCTGTTTGGAATTTAAACGATTCCATATTTGTGTGCTTCATGTGGAACTATTTATATCTGGACATGTGATATTTTACCAAAAATCGGAAGGGTTACTGCATTAAAAACACGTACCTTCACCATTTGATTCCATTCTGGAAGCAACATTTACAGTGTCGCCAAACAAACAGTATCGAGGCATCTTTAATCCAACAACTCCAGCAACACATGGACCTATAGTATATAACTTTATACTTTATAACATAAGTAATTTTCAATACGGAAAGAAATCAGTGGTAATTCCTTATACAGATGGAGATGAGGGGAAAAAATAAGAAAGTTCTTGCTATTAAATTAACAATTTCCCACTCAAAATTTTATATATACTAGTATATATATATATAGGCTATGGTATTAGCATAGTGTGTTCTGTTACCGATTGTTACCGATGGTGCTATTTTGACTTAGTGTTGACTTGATTGGCGGTTGTTGCAGAGAAGAATACATTTACCCTGTCGATGCATCACCCCATCCTGATCCTTTTAGAGTTCCTTAATTTTTGGTGCTTTCGCCATATCAATTTGTATCTTTTCAACTGATTTGTGAGATTTTAACATAGGTAAACTACTGGGTTTTTTTTATCAACTAGTGCAAATCCAATTCTATTCAGATTTTAACTGTGTGAATTTCAATTCTCCTATTTAGCTTGTAACTGTTTGAATTCAAATTCTCCTAATAATATTTTACCTGTGTGAATTCCAACTCTCAACCTGAGTTTTTGCCCAGGACGATGTCGTATTTCGAAATTTTGGATTTGCTGGCGTAATTCTAAGGACAATCTGCATATTGCCGCTGCATGATCACTTCCATTTCTTATAGGGAGTCCTGAAACTACCATATATGCATCTCCTATTGTTTCAACCTTTAATATAAATAGCATGAATATCATTTTGTTAAAGTCAAGTGATAAATTCTGATTTATTGAATGTATGAAAAACCAGTAGTTGGCATTACACAGGTTATGTTCTTCTCATATATTTTATGATGGTATGATACTAAACCCTAAACAGGAGGAATTGTGCATTATTTTATTTTTATTATATAATGAAGACATAATATTTCAATCAGTTTGATTGCGGTCTGGTGCTTGCATTTTAGTAATGCTAGTAGTTATTTTGTTAATTTGTGCATCATGGTCATTTTGTTAAGTTTCTTCTGTTACCTATTCTGAGATCTGCGTATTTATGTGTGTTTATTTATTATAAATTTGCTAGAGGTATAAAGGGAGGGTTGAGATCTTCAAAACGCATGTTTGCCTTTCTCCTAAGGCAGGAGCCTTTGACCTTTGTACGTTTTGTAAGGTTTTTTTAATTTTGGTTCTGTATATGTTTTAGATTCTAGTATGGCGTCCATTTTTGTTGGACAAGTGCACTTTTTGTGAACGGGTCAGCTGAAGACCGCCTCTGGGTACGTGATTTTCTCGCTGAGTTGAGGACTCGTTTGTGGCCTTGGTCTGATTTTCGCTCTTTGATTGGGTTTTTGTCTATTTTACACATTCCTTATCCCATTCTCAATTTTGTTCAAGAACAGCAGCAGTTAAAGCTTTTACCTGCTAGAAATGAGACAGGCAGCTATAACATGCATACCTCATTTTGTGTCTGGTGGAATTTGTCTCATTGTTCATCATACAGCATCTTCTTATTCTTATATAGTAACTAACATTAAGACCGAAGGCAATATATATTGTTCTGCAAGTATCAATTGGATTTACAACAATCGAATGTAAAAATTAATAGGACATTTAACAAATGCAAAGTACTTTTTTTACAAATCTTTTTAAACACTTGGGTTTATTCTGATTTTATATATGTTTCTTACCTTATATACGTCCATTGTTTCTATAATGCTGTCAAAATTTCAGTATAAGTCATTGAGTAGAGATATAACCTACAAGAGAATTAAAAAAGTATAATGCAAGAAAGAAATTGCTATATACAATCTTTCAGAGCTTAAAACATTTGATAGCATATAACAAGTATATGGAAGTATATCGTAGTAGTTATTGTGTGTTTTAAATGATATAACAACTGAAACTATATAAATAACATATTATGTTCAACATACGGTCTTCAAGTATCAAACTAGTTTTTTATATCTTATGAAAATTTATTCTTTTTCGTCTCCCTTACTTTATTGCTACGCTAAATGGTTTAAAAAATAAAAGAAAGCATTTTTATCGATAGTTAATGTCAATCACGAACAAGATAAATAAAAAGATAGGTTGTAGAATAAAAAAACGAGGCAGAAGATCATAAGGGACAGTCAATATTCAAAAATTGATGAAACAAAGAAAGACAACAATGACCAATAATGTAGCAACGACAATTCCTACTTATCCGTTGTTAGAGCTGTTAACTCAAGTCAACCGTAAATCTTAATTTTAAAGATAGTTTTAATTCGTCGTTCGATTTTGATTGCGTTACATCCACTGTCGTTTCGTTTATATATCAAAATCATATCTTTACAGATGGTTTGACAATTGGAATATTGCTCAATTGGATGTGAAAAAATCTATTTATAATTGTTTTTCTATGATAATTCACTTTCATAAATATACTGATGTACATTTTCTCGTAAACAACTATTGGAGTATTTCATTTCAAAAGTGGGAAACAAATTAATTTGTTTGTCTGTAAAATGATAAATATCCTAGACAAAATCATGTATGTATTATTTTTTTCGTATTTCATCCTAGACATTAACTGTAAATTGAGAACCAAGGTTGTGATTAGTTTTAATGTTCGATTGGAACAGTAAACCTACTATAATAATTAATGTTGTATTTGATAAAACACTCTTTTAAGTCAAATGAAAAGGTCGGTCCAATAATCATTGATTAGACTAATGACGTGTTATACATAATTTACATATTATAATACAAATAAGGAGATGTGGTATATTTGCCTGTGCGACAACTATGCACCTAAGTTCAAAAGAAACGAATCAAAAGGACAATCAAAAGCACGTATTTTATCTAAAACATACAAAAATGGTCAATTTCACTGTTTTCATGAATTTTATTACAAAAAATTAACGATAAGTTTCTTGATAGTATTGTAGGAACTCGTTTAAAGCACCGAAATATTAGTAGCAGAACACTTACTTGAGGCCGATATGAAACGATATTTTATGGAATTTTTGTGTAGTATAGGTAACCAATACATAGTGGGACCTTCAAATATTTCAAGGAGGCTTTAAGCTGAGCTGTCAGATATGATTATTTACTATATGACTCTCGGTTGAGCGTACGGCCTTGAATGTAGTTGAATTCCCGAATTTCACTTAAAGCGACGTTTACACTTCTGGGTTATACGACGAGATTTTTTGAACGCGCGACGTGGAACAAGCTATGATGACTTATTTGGGCATTTTGTTGTCAATACATCTTTATGTTGCTCATCATTTGTCTTGTTCGTGTCAACTGGATTTTAAACATATGGTGCTGTCTGTTTTCTTCGACTTAAAAGTTTTTGTTTTCCACATTGTTTTCTTCTGTCCATTATTTAATATCTTATTTTTCTCGTATCTTCTTTTTGCTTTTCAAACACGTTGTTTATTTATTTATCAATTACCTCCATTGGCGAACTACTGCCTGATAATTCTGTAAAGCCCACTATATCACTAAAATATATCGTTACACTGTCAAACCATTCTGGTGTAACAAATTTTCCTAGCCTTAGCTCATTAGCAACCGATCTGAAATATAAAGATTTAGTCGATGTGTATTCTTAGATCTGTGAAAAATAACTGTCTTCGAATAATGTAACAAAAAAACGACAGGAATAACAAAATCAACATTTATACCAATAAAACCAATATTTAAAGATTTTTAGTTACGGTGTTGAATTCGTATCATTTGAGAAATAAGTTTTAAAGAAATGATAAGTTTACCCGGATCGTATATTAATTTTACGGCTCCGTCAAGAACATTACCGTTAGATATACCATGTGCTATTCTGTTTAAATGAGTTTTCGACAGGTACTGTCAAACTTGCAAACTAAATATATGTATCCATATAAGACTTTAGTAAAGGTTTGAATTAATTTGTGGTAAGGAAATCCCTGACTAAATAATATACTTGAAATACATAGATTGCGCTCATTAAAATCCAAAACGTCCGTAAGAAGCGTACAGTGCTAATGGAACATCAATGTTCAAAAAAGAAAAATTAGCAATAGGATAGGCAAAACAAACAAGCACACAGATATATTTTATAAATGAACTCACTGTGGTAATATTTGGTATAATAACTCATCTGAACGTTTTTTCTCTGCAGCGAGCTGACCTGTTCTTTCCTCTACTAATTCCTCTAAGTTCAACGTATATCTTTCCATTCTCCGTAATAAAGAATCGACCAGATCATCTTCTTTACCACTGAAATTTTCAAAATATCAATGTGATTATGGTTTAACAAAAAGGAACAAAAAGTATGTTGATAAAAGTCATATGAAACTTCAAGATTAGAAAAAAGTTAAATATTTTTTAAATGCTTTCGACAATATTTTCCCGTACATTTTTTATACAGTGCCCTAAACTACCACAACTCTCGTAAGAAATTCGGTCACAGCACAGCGCAAGTACAAGGAAAAAACCTTATGTTTAAATTCTCAATTGTATGCATTGGTTCATTAATTTCGATAACATCAAAATTACAAGATTTTTTTTTCTAATAACTTTAAGTATATATTTCCAACTAAAATGGATATAGAATATAATAAAAGGAAGCAAACTTTTAATTTTAAAAACAAAGACATATATATTAAATAATTTTACGGTATACAATTATAAGCTCTAAAGAGCCTGTGTCGCCCACCTTGGTCTATGTGCATATCAAACAAAGGATACAGATGGATTCATCACACAATGTGTTTTAATTATGGTGATGTGTTTGTACATCTTACTTTACTGAACATTCTTGATGATTACAATTATTTCAATCTATAATGAACTTGGCCCAGTAGTGCAGATGAACAAATTTTGGTAAATTTACAAAAATTTACAAAAATTATGAAAATTGATAAAAATTGACTATAAAAGGCAATATCTCCTTAAGGGGTCAATTGACCATTTTGGTCATGTTGACTTATTTTTAAATCTTACTTTGCTGTACAGTATTGCTGTTTACAGTTTATCTCTATTTATAATATTGTTGAAGATTATAACCAAAACCGGCAAAATTTTCTTAAAACTACCAATTCAGGGGTAGTAACCAAAACAACGGGATGCCTGATTGATCTGAAATTTCAGGGCAGATAGATCTTGACCTGATTAACATTTTTGCCTTGATTTTTTTTTTTGATTTGCTCTAAATGCTTTGTTATAGAGATATAAGCCAAAACCTGCATTTTACTATTTTTAGCCATGGCGGTCATCTTGGTTGGATGGCCGGGTCATCGAACACATTTTTACTAGATACTAGATACTCCAATAATGATTGTGGCCAAGTTTGTTTAACTTTGGCCCAGTAGTTTCAGAGGAGAAGATTGTTGTAAAAGTTAACAATGGAAGACGGACGGGCCAGGTGAGCTAAAAATGCATTAAACATGCAAGATCAGGATTCCAAACAAATCTACGAATAATGCATGTTCAATTGAAATAATTTATTTAAGATTTGATGTTTGCAATATAGATTGTCTTGTCATAATCTATCAAATGACAGTACGCAACAATGATTAATTAATGATGAAGCGTTAGAAGTCAAATATAATATGGTATACAAAGTAAAATAACAAAAAAAAGCTCCAAGGAAAATTCGAAAGATCTTAATCCCAAGTATGCTCCAGAAGGACTTTTAAGGCAGACCTATAACCCTGTAAAGGGCCAATTGTTATTTACATATACTTTGCAAAGGGTATCAAAGCAAGATTTATCTGCAACTCATTCTTTGAATGATTCACTGAACAAGACAAATAGCTGTTTATTTTGACATAATTGGCTTCGTATAATAGAGTATTGAAGAAAATTTCAATCAATATAAATAAGATGTTAAGTAGAATATACAAAACAAGGGCAAAGGGAAAGGCCAAACATAATTCCAATGAACAAATAAACTAGGATTGCACCCCTTTAAACCGGGCGAGGTATTTAATTATGAAAAGTTGATACCAATATGATCTCTTATGCATATAGTCCATGTCATGCCGAAGTCTTATAGACAAATAATTGAGCTGAAAATGTGAAATAGGCGATGCATTATACGATTGTGTTCATCATTTGAGTAAAACTCTGTGAAAGTTGCACAAAATTCTGTCGAACAGTCCAGGAGCAGAAGTGAATACACACATGGCATAAGGACTAACAGACGGTAGTACTGACAGTCTCACTATTTACCAACCACTTCAGCAATAGGCGATTGTGAAAAATCATTTTGGAAAAATAATGTGAAAAATTTCCTTTTTGTTTCCTTAGATTGCAAGTAATTAGTCAACAATAAAGTGCCATAACTTTCTGCCCTTCAATCAAAACGGATCATATCCTCCCATTATTCTTTTGAAAAGTTGAAGGTAAACAAAAATATTTGGACAGAAGAGTTTACATTTGCCTACTGTTGAGGGAGATAAAAAATATGTTAAAACCATAATATGAACTTTTGTGAATGTCTTGAGTCAGATTTCAAATACAGCTTTCATTGAGCATCATTGATGCCAATTGTTTCAAATAACATACCCCGTCTGTTTTCGTATGAGTTTTAAAACAGCAGGAAATTCCGGCCGATCATCAGGATCATCTGTCCAACACATCGCCGTCAATTTATGTATACTGGGAGGACAATCATCAGCCGCAAAGTTAGGCCTATAAGGTGGTTTCTCTGTTGACGCAACTCTTGCAATTATCTCTAAAAACATTAAGATTTTCTGTATAAGAATTACACAAAAGAGGGACGAAAGATACCAAAGGGACAGTCAAACTCATAAAGTATGTCTAAAATGTATGATAGAATGATTCTTAATAGACTCGCTATATACATTTAGTGTTAATAACTATACAACTCTGTAGATTTTGAGAACTGATCAGAGGTTTTAGCATTAAACCAATCCATCAAAGCATGTTCATAATTTCCTTGTTTGTCCAAAAATAGATGCGTGTTACCCTTAGAAAGGTAAATTCAATATTTAGACATACCATCTGTCTCTATGACTTCATTACAACAATCGAACGGTGGTGAACGTGTTATCACCTCTTGCATTATTATCCCGAAACTGTAAACATCCCCCTTTCTACTACCACCAACTAAAGACGGATTCCGTAGGAGCTCTGGTGCTATCCAAAGTTCTAAAATAAAAATGTTCCCCCTGTCATGTAACTGTATGATGAGTTTGCCTTAACTGTATCTCAAAACGTTACTTTGTTCCTCTTAATATAAGATGATCAAGAACCAATATCAATCATAAACCCTACTATAAATAAAGTTCCATTTGCAACCAAACATACCATGCCCGCCAAAAATAGAAATAATAAAATCCCAATTTAAAATATTACCTCTTAATATATTTCCATTTTAAAACAGTTAAGTGTGATAATAAGAAAACTGCATCGAAGAATTTTAAGATAATACAATGTTTATGAAAAAATAGCTCTAATTTTATGTTTTGGTAAAGAAAAAGAAAAAAACATGGGTTACCGGACTTGTTTTCTCGCTACATAATAAAATAGGGAAGTTAACACTCCGTGCTATCATAACAGTAATCTCCCCTTATTTGGCAAAGTTCATCAAAAAAACATATTCTTTCCATACAGCTATGAAATACGATAAAACACATAATTTTCTATATTAACATGAAAAGTATTACACATGAGTTACATACTACTCTCCTAATTTGCACATTTCTTTAAGATCTAGACAAACTGTAATCTGCTACTTCAAAATCCAAGATGGAAGAAGACACCCGCGACACCCGTGCCACCTTAAACAATCACGTGAAAGTTTTTAAATACATGTATACATAGACCTTTATAGTTATGGCCTCTTGTTATCTTTTTTATCAATTTTATTCCTAATTGATATAAATTTTAAAGAAATGTACGTACTATGATACATCTTTCGAGACTTTTCGCTTTCCATAACAATATCATCACTAAACGATGGGAGTCCAAAGTTCGATATCTTTACTACAAATCTTCCATCAACGACACAATTAGAAGAACGTAAAGATCCGTGACATTTCAATGCTGAACTGTGCAAATACTTCATTCCCTTAAAGAAAGTTGCTTTAATATACTCATGCAAAACTACTCATATACTTCTTTGAAAATTATATTCTTTGTTGCTTTTAACTTTAGAAAATCTATAGCATTACCTTGTTGAAAAAAAGTTTTCATACAAAAATCCTTAAATTTGAAAGATTTTCTTGCATGTTTCTTATTAGAGTACCATTAACTATTTTCATATTGATTTTTTTTAGGTGAAATTGTTTTTATATTTTTTTATATAAATGGAAAAAGAGGAATAATTCAAATCTAAAAACTGATAATTTTACAATTTCTTACCTTTGCAATATCTTTCAGCAACGATAACCTAAATGTCCAATCTAATGTAATAGTATCGTTATAAAGTAAATCCTAAAAAAATAAAAGAATGCAAAAGATTTTTATTATTCCTTAAAGTTTGTTATTAAAGATGTACTAAGGTGAGGTTAGATGAAAATTAATAAATTAAGAATTTAAAATTGATACTATAATCTGGTAGAGCATTCATTAAGGATAAAAATAAGCTAAAAATATTGATAGGTCATGGACCTCTTTTTCGAGATATTTTAGATTTAAAATATGGCGGGAAAAGGCTGACTCTGACTTTAACCTTATATTTGCATTAGTATTATTTGGGTCTCAAAACAAAAGAAAGAAAATCAAGAATCTTTTAAAACTTTGGTAAATGACCTTTCATGTGCTATTAAGTCTTATGTGAAAAAATAAATCGGTTTTATGGGGCAAAATATTTTACTTTGTATTGTATGGAAAAACACCAAGGAGTCCGAACATTTGACACAAATTCCAAAACCTCACCTAAGTACATCCTTAAGTGTTCACGTGAATGACACACTATAACTTTTTATAACAAATTCGACAGTAAAAATATGTTGCAGCATTTTGAGTGGTTTTGAATTTCACAATCCTTTCACTTTTCTATTTTTATACATTTATTGTTTGTCAAATATCAAGCGGATGGGCCATTGTTTTTGCTGATGATTGCATACACAAATAGTGTTCTCCGTCCAGTCTTTATTTTAACGTTTATTTTATCATAGGGTCCCCGATATGCTCTATTCGATTCATTTGCAATCGGTGTGTTTGTCTCTCTGTAACTAGCATATCATCTTTTATCTGATGTCTATAAACTTCCCATACAATTAAAATTGTGTAAATATACTTGTTGCATTGTAAGTAATAAAAATTTTAGAAATTCTATCTCCTCTGTATCGAAGTTTACACAACCCGTTGTCGGTTTAATAAATATACATTAATTATTTGTCATATATTATGCTTTCAGGACATTTTAATTTCGGTACAGTCTTTAGTGGACTGTTGATGGTCGTGTTTTGTGGGTTGTTATTTTGATGGGTTTTTTTTCATTTTTATCTCATTATGTTTTTTATTATTGGATCTATAGTTTTTTATTCTCCTCTTTGTATCACCTCCCTTTTTGATGTCAAACAACATCCGTTTATTTTTTTTTTATTTCCGTCTAAACGAAAACGATTGCAAGCTCCAAATAAACTCATGATAGATACCAGGATTAAATTTATGTTTACGCCAGACGCCCGTTTCGTCTACAAAAGACTCATAAGTGACGCTAGAATCAAAAAAAGTTTAAAAGGCCAAATAAAGTACGAAGTTGAAGAGAGAGACGAAAGATACCAAAGGAACATTCAAGTCTTTGGACAACATCGTTGTAAAAACGTCAGGAATATGACGGCTTTTTTTTACTCTGTCCGTTGGTTGATAACGTTTTGATTTAGTCAGATTTTATGGACTTCCCCTAAATGAAATTTTCTTGGAGTTTGGTAATTTTGTTATTTTTATGTATACATCTTAAAGAGACAATGATACGACATAGCTGTTTTTACCTCCAATGTTCCTTTCCGATAATATTCGTACAAGATCAAAATATGAGACGACTCAATACATGCACCAACAAATCTTGACAGATTTTCATGATGAAAACTTCTAACCTGAGCAGTAAAATATAAAATATATAAAATATATATCAAGGCTAAAATGATTCAAACATAGATAACAAATAACAATATAATTTACTTAACATTACTTGATTGGTAAATGAATATTACATTCAAACCTGCAGGTTTAGTAAGAAACTTTTTTATATTTTAAATTTTTGTTTCCGGTAAATGAAAAACAGTTTTCACGGCTTTCGTGAATTTAGGATAACGTGTCATTTTAAGATACGAATTACTTTTTTGAGATTCAACATAACCCAACTAATCCAGTCCTTATAGTCTGACTCACTATCGATTGCTCGAGAGGATACTGACCGATAGAGAGCACTGACTCATTCGAGTTACCTTCAACGTAAACCAAGAACATATCCATTGACTTTATGTATACTTATCCCAGCGAAAATTGTCGAATAAAAACACTTTAATCGAATATTCTCTCTAACAGGTAGAATCCTCTGGACATTTTTTTATATATCAATAGAAAATCAAAATTACGAAATGTGATAGAAATCCTTGCATGTGAATATTAATTACTATAAAAGTGCATATTACAAAAAACTCAAACAAATCCTTAAAAAGAATACTTGCCTGTTGTATTTCAATGAGAACCTTTCTTGTAATACTAATCTTCTGCTTTTTTACCTCTCTAACATACAAAACTTTACCCTAAAAAAAAACACTTTGATGATTTCAATCGAAACATGTTTTAAATAGCACAAATTCAAAAATAAATGTAAAGGATCCGACTCTAAATCAAAATAGTTCAAGAACTCTAACTTTTACTTGGGAGTTCTCAATTATGCTGAATGGTTTGAAATTCAAAGCAAAATAGTGAATAAAACACATGTGACATAATAATATACCTTATCATGTAGACGTAAGCAATGATAAGATGTATATGGTATACTCAAAGGAATGTAAGTTGTCTTTCTTCCTACATAGAAATTGTTGATAAACTCAGGAATCCGTTTTCCAATGTTAAGATCACGTATACATGTAATGGAACGATAGGTATCTATAATTTTCCAGAAGAGACGTTTGTACATCGACCTAAGTAATACTCTACTTGCATATGTTCGACAAAATATATATATAATTCATCTGTAATAGGCGATGAAACCAATTTCACTTTAGAGATGTTTTTTTCATTGAAATGCGCTTATTAATGGGGGATAATCCAATTTGTTCTATCAACTGTTACCATTAATTGTTGTCGTGTTGATCTTTTTTCCATAAAGTTGCTATCCATCAATTATAGTTTGCAAGACAACAAGCAAAAATAAAAAAATATATGTTAAATTTATCATTAAAGTGCAATAACTCCTATACGGAAGAGTTCGACATGTTTCTTTGAAAATGGACAGTAGGAAACCATTAAAATCTTAACATCGCGAGCTTAACTCGCCACAAAGTTTTCAAAAAGCATTACCTGCTCCAGTGATATTTGACATCTGTTATCCTTGTCAGAGAAAGTTCAATCCGGTATTTATAAGGACCAGAGACAGGCTTTTTGTGCATTTGCATCAACATCCACTTTCCAACATTGTAGAGTTGAATATAGTTCGAGACTTAAATATTCTTTCTGTTGATCGTATATTTAGTTTCGTACTAAAGGGATATATACCTGCATAAGGAGTCGATTGACAATTTCAGCTATGTTAAATTATCTATAGAGCATGTCTGCCTGTTAATTTTTGCATTGAAATTTTTAATAGTTGTTATAGTTTAAAACATGATTAAAAAAAACATAACATTTATATTTTTGGAGTAAAAACTCATATTAGGAGTATACTGACGATTTTTGCCGTTTGGCTTATTTGAAGACATTGTCTTGATTAGTTTTTCTCTGTCTATTGTAGTTTGCTAGTCAGGAAAAAAACATGATCATAAAATATTAGTCACATGCTTTATATGTAAAATTACAAAATTATAGACCAATGTTCTATTTTAAGTTTTTGCGGCCATTTAGGATGGAAGGCGTCTTCATCAGACATTTTTTTAAACTAAAAAAACTTCGGATTATTACTGTAAGTTTGGGACTAATGGGCCCGGATTCCATTCAGATGAGGGATTTTATGTAAAAGTAAGCGGCCGACAGATGTAAAGTGATGAGCATAGATAATATGGCACCTTTGGGCAAGTTCAGATAAAAACGAGAACATGAATGATTTTCTTTTGTCTGCTTGGCATCATTGTAACCAGTTATGTAATATTAATTAACACGTTTAGAATTGATTCGGTAACCACATCGTCTGATAAAATAATAAAATATGAGCATTACAGTGATGCAAAATTAAAACAAGTTCTTACCATGTAGTTAGCAACATTTTTGGAAGCAGTGCCTGTTTGGTGATGTTTTGACGACTTTTCAGAAACCTGTTCATTATAAAATAAAATAGGAAAGATTTCAATTCAAATTAGTATCCAGCACTATATAAAATGAGCTAGTCTATACCTGGTTGTCATCTGCAAAAAAAACTTTTGTCTTGTCGGTTTTTTTGTTGTTGGTAAAAGTGTTCTCAAAAATGCCAAACAAGAAACAAACTGATTTGATGTGAAGATGACGGGAACATTTTTCATTTCATATTACTTCGTTCGAGAAAATGTAATCTAATGAATGGATACCTTTACAACTGATTTTATTGTTGTTTTATTATTGTTTATATAAGAAAAGTAAGAAGATGTGTTATAATTGCCAATAAAACAACTCTCCGCAAGATATCAAATGACATAAATGTGATCAACTATAGGTCACAAGTCACCGTCACTCACTGTCCGTCCTTCATCAATGAGCAAAGCCCATTCCACATAGTAAGCTATGAAAATGTCCCGAAAAGACCTGTCTGCAATTTTGTGCCCAGTACCGTGTATAGATGAAGTATTGGACAAGCAACACGGTTCACGAATTAATTGTTTGTCTGTACTCTAATGCGATCATTGCAATTTTTTGGACTCGACCCTCCTGTGGAGTAAAGCTAGTAATCCTAAATAAACTTACCATTGAATAACAACTGGCTGTGACATTGTTGTAATTAAACTCTAGATCATCATACTTGACACGCCAGGAATCGTTCAATATATCCTGCTCATGTTTCTTATGTCTATAATGTATACACAAGAACAACAAAGCATAAAAATGTATCATACAATTCATTCATGACCGATCTAACATATTAATGAAAGGTATAAGTGTCTAAAATAGTGATATTTACATCGAGTGATTGGTGTCTTTAAGGTTTTAATTCCAGCCAGACGAGATTAGATACAAAGGATTACATTATCTATCCTTCGTCCATATAGCACCTTGATTCAATATTCTTTATTAAGGCAACAGTACTTATAGAATACCAATGTCTATATCTTAAAAATTAACATATAGACAAACAAGAATTTAGAGAACCACACGGACTCCAAAAAGAGCTAGATCGAGTGAGTCGGCCGAGTATGCCTTTCCTACTACAGTAAAATTTTATAAACCGGCCGGCTAGGGGACTATGAAAAATGGTCGGTTTGGACAGTGAGCCTGTTTATTCAGGTTTCCGATTTGTATATGAATGCACATGTTGATGCATACAATTGGCAAAATTACAAATTAGACAACATTTAATGTAGCTAAAGATTTAAGATCGCAAAAACCATGTCGCTGTTGAGTTGAAACAGACACATTTTAACCATTAATCGCAGTGCTGCTTATATTCAATCACCATTATAACCCTGTTGCAGCAGTATTTGTACAATGCACACCCCATTAAATAAATTATGTATAGTATGAAATACCCGATTTTAACGTTTTAATTGATATGTGGCATATGTTATGCTTCTGCTGATAAATGAGATGTTAACAATTGGAATAATGAAATCATCAGGATTGTAGAAAAATAACAAAGAGGGACGTTTGCTAATTTTGCTTATACATAATCAGTACGCTACTGTCAAACCTAAAAATTATTTTATCCTAGCCAAGAGGTTCTCATTTAACTTGTTCTGTCTTGGTTAAAATATATAAAAATGTTGTAGCCCCTTTCACATTGGTCTTAACTTTGGCTTACATCTATGAAGTAAAGTTGATTACTAGCAGATTGCTACTAAAGAAAAGCACATTTTGAACTAATCAAAACTTAACCTGTGTTCGGATATGACCAGCAGTGGTCAGTTAATTTAAGGTTTTGTTGCTACTAGAAAGGACCAGATGTATGCCAGCCATTGTAGTTATATACGATAAGGGATTAATAAAATCATATAATAAAAAAGAAAAATGAGGATGTTAAATTTGATATATCTTTTTGTGTGCTTCTTGTTATATTTGTGTGCTTATGGTGATAAGATAATAAAACAATGTTGCCTGCTCTATCCCTATTTTTGACATATTGTATCTGTTTGTTTTGGTCACTTATCGTTGTCAATATAATGGAGTTTGATGCGAATGTCATTCAAGTGAGAGATTCTGTTAGCTATAAAAACCAGTTTCAATCCAAAATTTTCTACATAAAAACAATGCCTGTACCAATTCAGGTTTATGACAGTTGTTATCCGTTAGTTTAATTTGTTTGAGTTTCGAGTTTGCCATTTGATTAGGGACTTTCCTATTTGAATTTTAATCAGAGTTCAGTATTTTTTTGATTTTACTTTTTGTGCGATGCAATTTTTGCATGCGTTTTCATGTTCTTTTCATTTCAAGTATATTAGCACAGAAATACAGTATGTTACCTGTAGAACAGCACACTAAAAGCCACAACCAACAAAACACCCATAGAACTGAATATTAAGGCATACATATCAACCTTCTCTGTAAAATAGTTCAATTAAATACAAAGTTTTATATGTTTTTACATTCAATTAAGGTGGTATGGGTGTCTTCCTCCATCTTGGATTGTAAAAAACGGAGAATCAAAGGTCCAGATTTTCCATCAAGTTAGCAAAATTTGATGCAGGAATGCAGATGTTTAATGCACATTTTCATTTAAAAGTACCAATTTATAAGAATATAACTTCTAAATATTGATATTTTTGCAAATGTTAATTATTTTTGGTTGTTTTTATCTTTTTTTAAAATTGGCATTTTAAGGGGAGGTAACTCTAAAAAAAGTGCATTTTCTGAAGGATTATGTATGGAATTTTCCTATTTTGTATTTTAGCCGGAAAAAACGTACGGTGACCCTATCTTTTCTTTTGATATTCTCAAAGCAGTGTCTGAAAGCTATCTTTTCCTGAAGTATTTAACAATTTTATCATTTTGTTTAGTTTCTAATCACAAAATGGTGTTTTTTCCTGTATAATCCATACAAAATGTGTCATTTTGTCCCGTCCTGTAGCTTGAGAAAATGCGCGGTGACCTATCATTTTTATTATATTTTTCAACATGTATCAATAGATACAACGTTTTGGCAAATCAGAACAAATTCTATCATTTTTATTTTAGACTCCCATACCACCTTAACAAGAACTTCTGTAATTAAAAACGTTAGCGTTGTTAGAACAAAATATCGAGATTTTCCTTGAATCATTATATAATTTTAATTTGTAATGCATTTATCTCGTGTTTAATATACATTAAATATGATATCTTTGTGAAGTTTAACCAACATCTCAACGTAATTTTGTATTGTATACATTTAAGAACATCGTGTTGTTTTAACTACACATTAGTTGAAGTAACTATTGATCCTTAATTTATTGTCTTTTGAAGTTCATATACTGACTAATTATTGACGATTGTTGGTTTTGTTTATCTTGTCTACAATTTATAATCAAGTACATAACTATCTTATATGAAAGACAATTTGCATTACAGCAATTTAACCATGACTTGACAAAAGAAAATGCCTGTACAGAGTCAGGAATATGATATTTGTTATCCATTCGTTTTATGTGTTTTAGCTTTTGATTTTGTTATTGGACTTTCCGATTTAAATTTTCCTCGCAGTTCAGTATTTTTGTGATTTTACATTTTGAGTTTGATAATATTTTCATACACAAAATCAACACTTTAATAAATTTCGTGTGTCTGAGGGTGTTATGATATATGACTGTAAGAGGTACATGTACGTGTTAGTGGAGAGAAATTGACACAATTTTAGCATTTCTCCCGTTTGATCTAATTATTGTTCCAGATACCATGCTTTTGACATTTCTTATGATTTAAAATTGGTTCAGTGGTTTCATGAGGAAAATCATTTGAGGTAATTTGACAACGACGACATACTACTCCTTCTTCATTTGAACTGTGGTAGATAGTTCTCTCAATAGCAATCATACCACACTCCTTATTTTTATAAACAAATTTGGTAATAACGACACATATCTTATTAGACTATTTACCGGATTTGTAATCAGATAAGCAACACGACGGGTGCCACATGTGGAGCAGGATCTGCCTACCCTTTCGGAGCACCTGAGATCACCCCTAGTTTTTGGTGGGGTTCGTGTTGCTTATTCTTTAGTTTTCTATGTTGTGTCAAGTGTACTATTGTTTGTCTGTTTGTCTTTTTTTCATTTTCAGCCATGACGTTGTCAGTTTATTTTCGATTTATGAGTTTGACTGTCCTTCTGTTATCTTTCGTCCTTCTTTTATTGTCGCTGCTTGTCTCGAAGTAAAGATTAATTTATATTACTAAATTGTATTACCGCTGATATGACATTCTGGATTGTCCCTTTCATACCAACAGACTGGTTCGTTAAGTGGTGGTGCTGTTCTTCCTCCAGCCCAATGAACAGATTTACCAGGAACAGGATTGTAATACTGCCGATCACCAAAGAAATTGGCGACCACCTTTGAATATGTTCAAGAATGCATTATCTATAACAATTACGAATAAAAACTTAATATGGGCTAAACGCAGTCAAACACCTATCCTTGAATACAGTAAACAACATAAAATACTTCTTCAGGTCATTTGCTAACTAAATATGTGTGTATGCAATGCTTTTAAGATATCTATTAACACCCCATATTCTATGTGAGCCTGACATTAGTGAGATAGTGGTTTTTGTTGGTTACACTCTGTCATATTCTTTTCCATTGGTTTTGAATCTGATGGAAAGTTGTCTCACCGACATTCATACCACATCTCCTTGAATTATACCATAGACATGCTCTGGTTTAATTTAATTCAATTCCCTCATATCTGTCTTTGTTTTGTATATTCAAAATGAATTTACGAGTTTATAACATAGGGAAAACTACTGTGTCTCCTATCTGTGATTTGTCAGTTTTGATATATACGTATCTTCAAAAACCTGTGCTGAGGAGTCGTTCGTTTGGCTAAGCAGAGTATATAAATACGCAAGCACGTCTTGTCGGAATCAAGCATAACATCCAATGACAGGTGTTGGTTAGTGTTATGCTCTAAGACTCTTGCTATTAGTAGCTCTCTTAAGCTCAATGAAAACCTACTAATATCTTCTCTTTTTCTATTAGTTGTATACATTTTGCATCCCTAATTATCTAATGTTGAACCAAATTGCAGAATTTAAATAACTGATTCGTTGCTATAGTTGCTGTTTCACAAACGTTTGTGAACTACTTGCCAGCAGACACTTAGTTTGATAATGTTAATTAATTTTAGTGATTATGCTATCTTGGCTTAGAATTGGCTTAGAATTTTGATTGTAGCATTTGTACGGTGGTATTTTTGTCGATGGAAATCTCTCATTATTAAAACATCTAATACCCTCCTCCCAAATAAAACAAACCGTGAAGAAAAGAGAAAATGTGCATTTTTAAAGATTCGTGCAGTTCTAAAGCTGATGTTTACACAAAGTTCATGTGTTAATAATTGAAATGAACTACACAATTAATAAACACTTTTGAAAGTGTATATTTATTCATCACATGTCCAATTATGGAACGCCGGAACTGTCTTATAGTGTAAATATTTCATGTGTTCTCTCGCTTTGTTTTTAAGTCCTGTCGTTTCTTCTTTATGTTAATATGTGCAAATGTCTGTATTTCATGAAACGGTATCTCTGTGTTATATCAAATTAGTTATGTGTTTGGTCAGTAGTATGATTTGTCATTGCTAAAGTTCGTTGTGTACAATAGGCATTATATCATGCTCTAACTACTATATATTCTGTGAATACTTCGAAACTTTATGATCAACCACCTTTACATTCTCTCATATATTATCGATGTTGTGTCTATTCTTCTTTTACGTAAGTCAGTTACAAATTGCGTCCTGTCTCAAATGTGATTGTTATGCCGAGTGTTCTAAAGGTTTTGTTTTGATACACCTTTGTTCTATATAAAACTCATGATATTATAGTCTTTTGCTATTATGTTGTGTTTATCATGTTTTTACATATGTATCTCCAGTGGAAAACACAACACACCATGGTATAGTTCCTATGCGTTTTGCCGAACAATTGATACTCTCTGTGAGCATTCATTACGTCATGTGCAAATGCCTTTTACATTATGTGCAAACAACTTATACGTTTTTGTGCAAACCTCGTTTACCTTATGTGCAAACAACTTATACGTTTTGTGCAAACCTCGTTTACCTTATGTGCAAACATCGTTCCTCCTATGTGCAAACATTGTTTACCCTATGTGCAAACATAGTTTACCTTATGTGCAAACACCTATTGCGTTATGTGCAAATACCTATTAAGTATGTATAACAACTACATCATTATGTGCAAACACTATTACGTTATGTGCAAATACCGCTTACATTATGTGCAAACACCGATAACGCTATGTGCAAATGCCTATAACATTATGTCCAAACATCTATTACGTTAGGTGCAAACGCCTGTTACGTTATGTCCAAACACCAATTACGTTATGTGCAAACACCTATTACGTTCTGGTAAACGCTTTTTTGACTCAATACGCCTTGTCAGGGACGGAGGAAGGAAATATTAAGTCTTAGGAAGGTTATTCAGAATAATATTCACAACTGTTAAAGGAAATGAACGAAAATAATATCTTTAACATTTTGTAGGATTCCTTAGCTGCTACATGAATCATTGGAGACGTCATTACATTTGTAGCATTAATCCAGTACACGTTTCTCGCTAGATGAAAACCCTACTGGGAGGGTAATAACAAATCATCCTGTTCTCTTGTGAGGAGTTGTCACATTGGCATTCATACCACATCTTTCTTTTTATATCGTATTGTTCCTTTCGGTTGCACCTCTAGAAAACTAGAGTCGTGTCTGTATATTTGTTACAATTTTCAACAAGTAAGGTGAACAAATTTTCAAAGCATGGATGCATAACGCACACTCTTAAAGAAGAGCAAAATAACTTCCCATAAAACTAGATACATTGTATGTATATAGCATTTTTACACCAATCAATATAATTAATATAAAAATCTACAGTTTGTTAGAAAGGTCAAACTTTTAATTTTCTTCATTTTCAAAATGCATATCATTGATATGTTTTGTTTTAATCTGTGTCAAAAAAGCGTTTGACATCGAACTAAACGTAATAGGTGTTTGCACATAACGTAATAGGTGTTTGGAAATAACGTAATAGGTGTTTGCATATAACGTAATAGATGTTTGGACATAATGTAATAGACATTTGCACATAACTTACATGGTGTTTGCACATAATGTAAGCGGTGTTTGCACATAACGTAATAGTGTTTGCACATAATGACGTAGTTGTTATACATAACTTAATAGGTATTTGCACATATCGTAATAGGTGTTTGCACATAAGGTAAACGAGGTTTGCACAAAACGTATTAGTTGTTTGCACATAATGCTAAAGGAATTTGCACATGACGTAATGAATGCCCACAGAGAGTATCAATTGTTCGGCAAAACGCATATGAATTATACCATGATGTAATGTGTTCTTCACTGGAGATACATATGTATAAACACAACATAACGCCAAAAGACTATAATATCATGAGATTTACATAGAACAAAGGTGTATCAAAACAAAACCTTTAGAACATTTGACATAACAATAACACTTGAGACAGGACGCAATTATTAACTGACTTACGTAAAAGAAGAATAGACACAACATAGATAAAATATGAGAGAATGTAAATGTGGTTGATCATAAAGTATTCACAGAATATATAGTAGTTATAGCATAATGTAATGCATATTTTATACAACAAAGATTAGCAATGACATGTCATACAATTGTTTGACCAAACAAATAACTAATTTTACATAACACAGAGATGCCGTGTCAGGAAATAAAGGCATCTGCACATAACATAAAGAAGAAATGACAGGACGTAAAGGCAAATCAACAAAACACATTAAATAATTACACTATAAGACAGTTCCGGCGTTCCATATCCAATCGTTAAAGGTCGCATGATATACAAGATAGATTATCAATTAGGGAACTATCATTTGATTTTGATAGAGGGAGGGGCTAGGATAAAATTTTAACGAAATTGGCAGGACAGAAGTTTTGAGTTTTAAAAAAAAATCAGGATGACAACTATACAGTATTCACCTATTAAAAAGGCAGGACCGGATAGAGTGAAAAATATAAAAGCAGGACAGACAATATAACTAAAAAAATGCAGGACAACCTATATATATAGCTAGCCCTTTACCTAATAATCATATGGTAGCTCCATTATAACATTAAATATCAAATATTCCACACCTTGTTAATCTATCTCCGAAGGGAAAATTATATCTAATTATTTGTCTCGTGATTGCGTCTCTCGCAGGATTGATATTGACTTAATTACATTAAATATTGATATTAGAATTTCACAGTTGAGTAAAAAAACAACCAAATTGCAGTATTTCTTAAATCAAATATAAGTTTACGTTCATCAGTACCTGTAACGAAAGAGCTCATTTGTAAAGATCATAGAACTGTGTGGTTGTTTAACGTTTTTGACAGATCATGTTCATTTAATGACATTTAATAATGTGGTAAAAACCCACCTGAAATTTGCCAGTAACCGGGTCCATATCAAGGATGGAGTAACTGGTGTCTCTGTCGCCATTGTCATCAATAATTACTTGTCCTGTAATGCCTAAAATGTTTCAAATTGCAATAAAATATCGATCATGAAGCTGAAAAGGGAAGTTATGAACCCGTTTTTGTCTTTTGGATTTAGGTATTAAAAGAAATTTCTGTTGACTACTGAAAAACATTGAATTTTTTTTATTGGCTAAAGCTAAAACAAAAATAAGTAGAGGGCAATAAGAATATAAAGAGAAGGCGATCAAATTTTCAAATACACCTTGAACATAACAAATGCAGTAAAGCATATATTGATGTGGACAAAAGGTCATGAATACTATTGTATTATAGATTGATAATCTATTTAACGTGTGTCCTCTATACTACAGCGTCACACAGTACTTGGTTGACAATCAATATTGGCATATGTGTTTTGGTGGCATACCATTGCTTAGGAAAACATAATGGTACTTTATGTTTCTCTGTCCTATATGTCTCCCATTTATTTGTATTGTAGTCCTGTCATGTAATGTTGTCATTTAAATGTTATATTAAACATTGTCATCAAATCGGGAGGTTTGGCTAGCTACAAAATCTGGTTTAACCCACCATTTTTTTGTTAAATGTCCTGTACCAAGTCAGGTAAATGGCCATTGTTATATTATGGTTCGTTTCTGTGTGTGTTACATTTTAGTGTTGTGTTTCTGTTCGGTCGTAGTTCTCCTCTTATATTTGATGTGTTTTACTCAGTTTTAGTTTGTAACCCGGATTTGGTTTTTTTTCTAAATCGATTTATGAATTTCGAACAGTGGTATACTACTGTTGTCTTTATATACGACCTTTTACAGTATCCTGCAACTGTAACTGAATATACGTTTATGGCTTGATTTAAGATTTTTAAAATGTAAAATTACCATTGAATATTCTGTTCCACATATTTCGTGTAAAATTATAGCCGTCAATATTTCCTGTTAAACTTCCCGCTTCTAGAGATTCATGCAATGCCATTCCAAATAATATAACAGCATCGTGAAAGGCACCAATGAAAAAGTTAACCTAAAACATATAGATATGAATGAATAAAGGCTAAAGTGTAGACCAATTAAGTTAAAACTTGCATTACATGGTTTTTCCCTTTTGAACAGCGTTATACTACTGTGGCTTTTATTTGCAATGTATGTGTTCCGCGGTGTCGCATACGAAACAGGACAGGATATGATTTCCCACCCTGAGCACCTGATATAACTTTCGGTTGTGATGGCAATTGGGTTTAGTCTTAGGGTTTGGTTTTTAATGTGTTCATAAATGTCTCGTTGTATTTAACATGGATGTCTTTATCAACCCTCTTTTATGAAAGTTTACTCAGTCTCTTCAACCTTCTACAGAAAATAAGCATGTTTTGGTATGCATACAATAGTTACACAAATCAAAATCTCTCAAGCTGGAAGGGAGTGCAACGGTTAAACAGTGCACCGTATATGCAATATATAACAAGTAATAGTTGTAGATAAAATAATCGTTGTTTTGTTCCTAAATCAAAATCCTGATATTTGCACGCATCAAAAGTCCCTTCTTTCGGGTTAAATATGGAACGTCATAAACATGTTGTTTGTCCAAGCATTCCAATTTGACTTGGTTTATAAGAAAATTAAATTTCAGTAAATGCCTCACCACTCTTACTTATATCAATATTTGGTTTACATCTTATTGGATAAAGATTAGAATGTTGAATATAAAATTGAGAATGGAAATGGGGAATGTGTCAAAGAGACAACAACCCGATCAAATAAAAAACAACAGCAGGGGGTCACCAACAGGTCTTCAATTTAGCGAGAAATTCCCGCACCCGGAGGCGTCCCTCAGCTGGTCCCCAAACAAATATATACTAGTCCAGTGATAATGAACGCCATACTAATTTCCAAATTGTACCCAAGAAACTAAAATTAAAATAATACAAGACTAACAAAGGCCAGAGGCTCCTGACTTGGGACAGGTGCATAAATGCGGCGGGGTTAAACATGTTTGTGAGATCTCAACCTTCCCCCTATACCTCTAACCAATGTAGAAAAGTAAACGTATAACAATACGCACATTAAAATTCAGTTCAAGAGAAATCCGAGTCTGATGTCAGAAGATGTAACCAAAGAAAATGTACATGTAAATATTACTGCTAATATCCCAATTCTTGTTTTCCAGAAACCCTTTTAAGGCTTAAACATAATCTTCTCATCTCAATCACATTGGGCAGTAGGGGTACAGAAACAGAATCATTTGAGTAAGATACATTGTATCTCTTAGTTTTGTTATTTCAACTGTCATACTCACCTCTTCATTAGTAAAGTTGAAACCATATTTTGACAATGCAAGTAATTTAACATCATTTGTAAAGTTTTTCCATTCTACTGATGTTGGCACTTGTAAGCTTATTCGAAATAACGATTCATACGCAAGTTTTGCGTCTTGATCACGTAAGTCGTTTCTAAGCCAATCATGATTCCCCCAATATTGTCCCGGAAACGGAAATAGCCAAACATCCATAAAAACATATTCACCAGATTGTATAAAACCAAGATCAAATGCATCCAGCATGAATTCTCGGAGTGAGTCACCAGGAACGATGAGTAAGATAACTGTAAATGTTAAATTATATTTAATTTTAATATAAAAAAAAATCTCATAGCGCTTTTTTCAACTCTGCAAGCGCATTATACATGTTTAATATATCCTTATTTAATTAAACTTTTTTCATGATTAACGCGAAATAAAGTTTGTTTTAATTCTAGAAACCTTATTTGTGTATCTTTCTCAAGAGTCTGAAGAGACATATGATGTGTTTACATCTGCATTCACCCTTTTCTCCCGAACTTTGTCCTTCTGGTATCTTTCGCCCCTCTTTTACAACTAATGTGAAACACTATTTTATATTTTCTCCGCTGTGAATAAAATATACATCGTAATAATGTTTTATTCATATCTCGTAGTATGTTGATTCACATTCCGAGCCCAAGATGAAGTTTTGTAAAGTTTGCCATGGTAACAAACTTCTATGCAGAAATATAAAGTCTATTTAATGGTATTTTTTCTGTGAAATATGTGTAAATAAAATCAAAATTCAAATGGGTAGGGTATATTTTAATGGCAATACTTGTACTGTCATGTCTTTCGAGATATTCGGAAATGGTTACATGCAACAGCATTCCGACACACGACACATCTACTCTAATGTCCCTTTCTGTTAGAAAATTGTTGTGAACCGAGTTTAAGTGCGATTCTAAAAACTTAGAATATTGTGTTTCATTTTATAGCAATTATAAACTATACATTAGTATCATCTCAGTGATGATTTCTTACGTCAGAGAGTTCATATCCGTGCCTTAAGTGCGCTTCAATTGATACCTCGAGTACTTGTTCAGTGTATTGTTATGTGGTATGGAACGGGGCGGAAAGGAACTCTCCGACGGAAATTGCAGTGATACATGATCCTATTTAGCCTCTAGTCAATCATTGATTCTGTTTTCATTTATGATGCAAATAAAACATGGTTCATCAAACAGGTAAAAGATTTTTTAGAATATCAGCTAAAAGCAATTTATTTCATTAAACGGAATAATTTATTTCAATTTTGTTCTTCCATTATCCTTAAAATGAAAATGTAATCACATATATTTTTCAAGAAATATCTTCAAAGTCTTAGCAAGCACTTTTAATCCTAGGAAAACGGTGATATATATCATTTGGCAAACAAAAAAGGTATTTCGAGGTCAAAATGTGATCTTAAATGAAAAGAAAGTGTCTGTATTTTAATCTCCGAGTGTTGAAAAGTTATAATTTTTTTGTCATTGAAATAATATTCATTTATTGTTCAAAATAAATTACTTACCCCTAGAAACTTTTTTAACTTGTAATAAAATGTCTTTGTAGCTCGTGTTTTGATTCCCATAGTAACTAAACATTTTTGGGAAAATCTGTTGTTTCTGGAGACCTGTCTGCAATGTTGTGCCCAGTACTCTTGAATGAAGGTCATTCGTGTCATATATAATTGCAATGTTTGTCCATTTGAACTCTATGAATATACTGCCGAATACCTTTCGTAAACGACATTGACAATAGGCTAGTCTTGTAAGTGTGGGGTATTCTGTTTTGTTCTTGAATAATCCACCGTCTCCAAAACCTAAATAAGTGTAAAAACTCAAATATATCTTCGAAGTTTATAAACTGGTCAAGAGTATGCATTAATAAAAACAAATCTGTAATAACCATGTATAGCAAATTGACTGGTTGATAATATTGTATAAAAGACTACCAAAAGGCATGTTTGTTCTTAATTGGAAAAAAATACTCAATTTAGAAAAGACTACAAGTCGATTTTCTTGACGAAATTGTCTTTATCAAATAACATACTTTAAACTATTGTAAAAATACAATAATTCTAGGGTGAACGTATTCTGTAAGTACGTCTGGCGTTAGTACAAAATTTTATTCTGGTATCTATGATGAGTTTATTAACAGGTGTATGTATGTATCCAATGTCAGGAACCAGTGTTGTCAGTGGTATTTCTTTTTACCTATCCACTGAGAATACATCAAGTATATCCACACACCGACGACAGAATAAACCATTTTTGAAATATTGTTTAACACACGAAATTCAGAATAACTTCCAAAGATTTCTTTACTATATCATGATTAAGATCATTCCGTAACATTGAATATAATAATTTCAAATTAACTTTATGGCATGGTAGGTTTAAATGATAATTCCGTTTTTATAGTTGGTTTGGGTTTTTTTTGGGTTTTTTTTTTGTAATGACGGGAGAATTAATGGATTGTTTATAGAATCAGTACCCTACTGAGAAACTCTATAAATTTGTTCTATTGATTAAAGTATAACTCATTTTCAAGTAATGCAAATGAAATCAGTTCAAGAATAACTTCAATAAAGATAAACTTTAGATCTAGATTTCAATTAAATACTGTCATAAGAAAAGCAATTATAACAGTTGAATCGAGTTCAAATTGATGATTTGGAATCAGCAATTTTAAAATGACGGCCACAATTTAGAAGTCTTATTTCTGTGTTCGTCAATTTAAGGCTACTATTCTTCAATGAAATATGTTTCACCATTATTTTCTTTGTACTTAATGCACTAGTCTTATTTTTATTTTATTTTTTACATTTTTCTCTATTCTTCTGTTTTTGCCTTTTCCTTTCTTTTTACTTTGAACCCCATATAGACCTAGACCACTAAAATGTGGACTAATAACTTGTTTTAATGATAGTAGTGATTTCCAATAAATGCAAAACCTCTCATGAATATAAAACGATATGGGGGACGCAGACAACTATCTAATAACGCAATAAAACAAAAAAACCTCTGTTTTGCTCTATAACTTCGTACTTTATTTGGCCATTTTTATTATTTTTTGTGCGTCAGGGATGAGTTTTTTGTAGACGATATTCAGGGGGGATACGTGTAGTTATCTGTGTTTGTTACCTGTTACAATTGGAATGTTCCAGTAGTTTGCCAACTTTGCAGTAGGGTCCAATGCATAAGCACATGCAGGCCCAATCAAACCTATGATGGCATGGTCTTTTACAAGATCTGCAACCATGCCTGCAAAATAAAGAGAGCTCAACTTGTCATAAAAACTGAGTTACAACATTAAGTTAAACATTAATCTATGATGAGTTTAATTAATAAGATAATTCATGCTTATTTGGTCAAAATGACGGTTATATTCATAATGTATTCATAATAACTAGCCGTCTGACATTACCTAAATGACATATAGTAAGTACTGTGCCTTCTTATTACATTTTAAAATAAATTTCGGTTGAAAATTTAACTGAAAGTTAAGTTAGTTGATTTCAAACTATAGTCTCGTATCTTCTACATTTACGAATATTTTGTTATTTTTTATCTTCGAGTCACGTAAAAACTATCTTTGATTAAAGCATGAAAGTTCAACAGTAATTTTCTGCATTTGCAAAATTTCTAAAGCACTTGAACCACTTCATGATTACATTTTTGTTAAACATCATTTCAATAAATCGCTAAAACATAGAAAATCGGTGGTAAAGCAGTCTTATTCAAACAACAATGTTACTTAAAAGCATCAAATCTCCAAATACCAATGTATAGGTTTTCTTTAATAAATTACATATTGTCGATGTATCAACTTTTATAATATGCTGATGATGTTAATTTCTACAGATGAGCATGGTACAGTTTCTATGTAAAATATATCTCACTAAGTCATGAAACAAATTCATACTCGTTTACAAATTTTGAATCTGATTTCACTCCATATAACAGTAATGTAATATACCAGTATGATATAATTTTTCTATCAGACACAACTTCCGTTTGATTCATTTGACCACGAATCTTTCCTACTAAAGTGACTTATTTATTATTCACTTTAATAACAATTACGACTTCAATTTCACATCAATATGTCTATCTGGGAAGAAGTCCTTAATGAACCAAAAAGCTATTAATTTTGATATTACATACTTCTGATTGTGTTGCCCGAAAGAAAAAACAAAATTTGAAGAGTTCGATAATCTCTGAGAAATTAAATCAATCCCAAATTTAATGCAATAATTATTTTTATATGAAGGAAAATAATCGTGATATCAAAGCTTGTCTTTGTCTTGTCAACATTTGTTTCATTAATTGTAAGGCTTTACTTGCATGCAGCTAAGCTTAGATATTCTCTTAATCTTTAGATAGTCTGTTTTATTTCATACTTTATTTTTTAAGTTAAGTCTTATATATCTTGATATTCCATTGATACATTTGAACTTTAGATTGAACTTTTCTCCGGTATAGTTATAGGTGATTCAAAAGTCGTTTCTTGTTATTTTAGTCTCAAATCAGAAAAACATACTGAACTTTGAGGAAAATTCGAAACGGAAATTCCATAATCAAATGGCAAAATCAAAAGCTCAAACACATCAAACGAATGGATAATAACTCTCATATTCCTGACTTGGTACAGGCATTTTCTTATGTACAAAATGGAGGATTAAACCTGGATTTATAGCTAGGTAAACCTCGCATTTGTATGCCATCAAATTCTATTATATTGACAACAATGCGTGAACAAAACATTCAGACAGAACAGGTAAAAATGTCAAAAATATGGCAACAGCAGTCAACATTTTGTTATAATCTTAATCACTTTAAAAACAAACAAATATGTCAGACAAAGCACATTATCATTAATGAAAGAGAAGAATAACAAAATTATTAGAACAATGACGGGATGTATAAGTACAGACCCACGTCATATGTATCAAAGAAACACAACAAGGCATATAGACAAAGCACATTAGCAAAAATGAAAGGCAATGCTACAAAAATTATGATTGAACAATAACTCAATGACGGGACAAATAAGTACAGAGTCACGTTTAATGGATATCAACAAAAAAGACTAAACAGTACAAGTAATATTCATAAAGACTAATGAATATAGATTTATACCACTGCATCGAGTGTGATACGATATTTATCCATTCGAGACAGTTAAATTTTCATATTTAAAACGCGAAGCTCGCCGAGCGTTTTAAATATTTCAAATTTAACTTTCGAGAGTGGATTAATATCGTATTACACGAGATTTGGTGGTGGAATCTGTTTCTCTAATGATTTTCAAATAATAAGCAGGCAAATTTCCCTTCTATGCGAGTGATCTGCAAAAAGATGTGTTCTTTCTACGTGACGTCATCGGGCATGGTCGTCTTTTTTCATGCCGTCACAATAGGAAAATCAGAGGAAAGCAAGAAAATTCGACGTCATAATCGGATTTCAACCAATGAAGAACTGAGATCAAACGAACCACACGTAGATTATTTTTTTTTTATATATACAATGGGTGCAGATAGGGATAAATTGACGAAGAATTAGAGAAAGGTTAATATATAACGTTATTAGACGATGAACAACCCTTGTTTGTTGTTTCTTTAATTTCTAGTTCGGGGGATAATTTTTATATTAATGGAACCCATTCAGAAAAGTTTAGATTGTTAATGGAAAAAACATCATCAATATAATTATCTAAATGTAAAAATTAAATAACCTGGCTTCTTTGAACTTCTTGTTTTTGACAAGTGTTTGAGGGAACTCCAATTCATATCAAAATAAGAAAAGGTCGGCCAGGATAGTAGCACAGTTGGTTCCCATAGGAATGCCAACAATTTGTTTAAAAGTCTACCTCCAAATTCAACAAACATGTGGTCAATAAGAAACCCCAGCAAAATATATGCCGTATGGTATGCCAAAGTAATAAATTTATAGCGTATGCAGCCATTTTTATGTTAAAAAGCATTGTGGTTATTTCTTTTACACGATTTTTCAATTTCATATGGAGAAAATTTGTATACAGGGTTGTAAAATCTAAACTTTTGATAGAACTTATCTCAGAAAAACATCAAGATTTAGAATTAGCCAGGAGTTTTTCAGAATCCACATATGGTTAATTAATACCATACATACAATTTCATAGTATTTTTTGAAGACCCTCTTTCACTGCGGACAGAAGTTTTGTCAATCTAATGGACAATTATTTAGTCGAACATGCAGAGGAGACGGCAATGTACCGTTGTGTGTTTATCATTGTTTAAAAGCTTCGGTATCAAATAGATTATACAAACAAGGTAAGTCCTCCGATTTATTGTTCGGATAAATACAGGTCTAATTCTAAACGTTACTAAATTGTTTTTATATCTATTGTCTCCCTTTTATATCTATTGTCTGTCTTTTATATCTATTGTCTGATATCTATTGTCTGATATTTATTGTCTGTCTTTTATATCTATTGTCTGTCTTTTATATCTATTGTCTGTCTTTTATATCTATTGTCTGTCTTTTATATCTATTGTCTGTCTTTAATATCTATTGTCTGTCTTTTATATCTATTGTCTGTCTTTTATATCTATTGTCTGTCTTTTATATCTATTGTCTCCCTTTTATATCTATTGTCTGTCTTTTATATCTATTGTCTGTCTTTTATATCTATTGTCTGTCTTTTTCTAAACTGCAGTTTAAGATTTCATCATTTGACCTTTTTTTAATGGTTAGAGAAAAGGTTACATGAATGTTTGCTTCCCTGAAATTGTTTAATCAATTCCTGCTGGTAAATTTGCGTCATTAACAGAGTTACAGACTTAGCTGTATATATACCTTTTAATTATTTTAGGATGTTGTTCATTAATGTATTAGGAACCCAATGGTTAAACTCGGAGATATAAAACACGTATTTATCATATAACAAATTATTAGCATTTTTTATTTCTTCTTCAAAACATGGTTTGGGATGCAATATAATTTTCACGATAACCACTATTTACAGACTTCAAAATAAGGGAGCTACCATTTGATTTTTATGGTGGACTAGGTTGAAAATTTTTGTCCTGCTTTTACTAATCTGTCCTACCTTTATATTTTTTCGCTATATTCTGTCCTGCTTTTTTATTAGTATATCCAGACTTTTTTACATAAATTGACATCCTGCCTTTTTAACCAAGTTGCTGCTTTCTGTCCTGCCTTTTTTCAAATGTTATCCTAGCCAAACAACAAACGACAACTACTGAACATCAGGTCCCTGTATGCTGCATTAATGAACTCACTTTGTTGTCTCATTGGCAATCACACCACATCTTTTTGTATACTCACTACAGGGAATTCAAATCGGCGCGGGACGTTTGCGTCATTTGATAGTTGATTTGCGCTTTTTATAGATGGACTTTTGCGCTTCAATTTGTTTGGACATTAGCGCTTTATCAACATTATATTTGATTTTTATCTATTTAATTTTTAAAATGGAGAGAGTTATAACTCTTCTTTTCACGATTTTTTTTCACGTTTACATATATCATTTATTGACATTACAGCGCTGTTATGTATAATGTTACATATACTATAATAGTATTTCTTTATGGCAATAGAAATTGTTCAATATATACACATACTGATCTTCTTTTAAAAGACAAATTATTGGACTTCTCCAGGTGTTTCCAATATGTATGAAAAACCCAAGACAATAGAATTGATTGCTCCGATCGCCTAATCACTATACTGTTTTTACACATTGCTCATTGCGAACAGTTATGTTGTTTTTAACTCGGAAATTTTATTTGAAAAGATTATTAATATCAATTTTATTGTCAATATCAATAACTGATAAAAACATGTTCTATTAAATTATCATTCAATGTTAATTAATGAAATTTGATAAATATTTTACGAGATTTCTATTTTTTTACTTTAAAATCGACTTCTTCATGATGCAAATTTCAAATGAATGACATATTATAATTGATAGCAAGGGAAAATTCAACCATTTTCATCTCAGTAGACACTTTCTGACGAAGTTTCATTTTTAAGTTTTACTCTCAGATTCAAAATTCAACATTCAATATTTACAGATTCAAATCGAAGATTTTATCTGTAAACATTGAATGTTGTTTGGTTTTTTTGTTTTGTTTATTTATACAATAAGAAATCAAGTGACGATCACATTTCTATCAAGAATTACGAAAAAAAACAGCGTTTAATTCTACTAGAAAATTAAAAGGTGTCATATTACTTTAAAAATGAATTTGTCATAAATATTCAAGAAAATAATGAATCATTTTGAGTTCATTTAAAGCTAGTTTTCGCTAGTGGCGATTTTGAAACTCCGATTCAGTGCTTCCGCGTGTTTGTCGGTTTTTTTGGTTTCTTTTCTTAGTGTTGAACTTAATGTTTTTTTTATCTGAAAAGCTGTGATGTCTCATTTTCTAATAGCACTTAAATTCCCATAAATGACATATATACTAAGAATCTCAATAAGTACGCGGGGTTTATAAATATTTTACAGATCATACGATAATTTCTAAATTTACTTATATAAATGACCTCGATTTCTCATCAGTACGAAAGTGTACGAGATTGATACATATTAACAGATTACACGATTATTTCTTCAAATCAAATTTGATATTCTGTAAGATAAATAAATTAGTATGTAAAATTTAATTAAATATAATTGATACCTGGTGCAGTAGATCCACTACAGAATTTGCCGTATGGCTTCTCAATGGTTACCAATTGGTAACTTCCATTCAAGATATCTCTATTCACTTTTTCAATGGCAATGTCTATTGCTGGACCAATACGCTCCATGTCATATGGTGTTCCAGCAGACGATATTAGAGGCACCCCTAACTTGAATGTTTGGACACTGGACACTAGTGTTGATTTAATTGATAGAATTGTAATAAACAGACATAGTCTAAATGGTAGCATAGTCCTCTTAATGAAAGTCTTCTCTGTGTAATGTGAATTCCTCTCTGTTTTCTTGCAAAATAAAAATCGTTGTACAAATTGAAATTAAATCTTGGAAATGCAGTTTTCTATGTTTTACAAAATCTCATTTTATTTCCCATTAATCCTTTTTCCTGGTTATATGATTGTAAATAAAAGCCATTATCTTAGTATTAAACAAATTGTCGCCTAAGCAATCAAGAATTACGTGGTGTAACTAAATATCTAGATTGAGAATCGATTATAGAAAATTAAACCGCATCTATCAGAATGCAACGGATTACTAGAATCTAATGAACATCAAAGCGTTTAATGAGGACAGTTTTCAATATTGTGATGAATTATTGACAAATTGAACCGAATAATTGCCTATAATTATTCCAAATGCCGGACGTAAAGTATAGATAAAACAATTCCAATTGTCGGTCACATATCAATTTTTACTTTTTTTTTTATCATTTTGTACTTTAGCCAGAAACAAGAAAGAACAGACCTATCATATCAATATAATATCGTTGTTTACTTTTTCGTGAAATGAATATTCTTTCCACTCCTATTTTTTTCAAATGCAATGCAACCTACAAAAACAGATAATGTCTTAACAATTATATTATAAAGACTATGGATGACACTTCCGAAGCACCTGCATACGATGCTTGCATCTCCCCCATTATTTTTTCACTGTTGTTGTTGGTTTTTTTTATATTATAGCTAAACGCAGGGACATATATCATGGTAAAAAGTAGGCGATTTATAAATATCCTAACTCAAATTTATATCAGCTTACCTAAATGTGCACAGACATAATACGCTTACTGGCAGATGGCTTTCTTTTAACTGCAATAAATACCAGATCTTATATTACTAAATGAATAGAGTTAAAATTGGGTGTCGCGTTTTCTTCTTTCACATTAAATCCATGAATATTGTTTTATACCAAAACGGGGTAATGACCAACGTAGTTAAATATGTGTTTTAATAATTTCAAGATCTTTTATAGGGTATTTGGGGGTAAAAATCCGAAAGGAAAAAAATAAGTTCGGATCTACCGTCCTTCACGACGTTCGGCTCTGAAATTTACGTGCCGTCATCATTTCCGTCATTGCACGTCTGCCCGCAAAATCTTATTTTATTTCGTAGCAGATACGGTAAAATATTGACCTAACACTGAAACACTTTATGATACACTTTCCTTTGACGCTCTCAGCAATTTAACAACAGATTTTTACTCGTCAAGAGCTTCTTCCGGGGGAACACACCAATTTAACATGAAAAAGATGGAGGTATTACTTCGGTTTTCGTTTAAAAATGGGTACAGAAGTGCGGCTGGAAAGTTATCCCCCCCCCCCACAACGCCATTCTTATTAATAAAAGATGGATTTGGGTGGGGGGGAAACATATTGTTCCACCGAGAGGAGCGTGATGCGAAATCCTTAGGGTAAAAATGACAAAATTAAACCAGGGTTCTGATCGAATGTGCAAACGAGATATTTGATCAACAAAAAAACATGTGATCAAGATTATTAAATTTGCAACAATTGATTTCAGATTTCAGTATAAAAAGTGTAAACGAGATAATTTGCCTATCGGAGGGAGGAAAAATTGTAAATATTTTTATATATCTTCTAATTATGAACCAAAGTATATTTCGCGGGTCTTTTCTAGCTAAAATTAAAGTAGTTGTTTTTATATGTTAAAGTAACAAAGAAGAACACTTATATACTGATATATACATTACGTATGGAAACACTTATTGTCATTTGTCAAAAAATCACTGAGCTGGCCGCACATACCTCAAGGAAAAATGTATTCTGATGTCATTTTAAATAACATTGGTTCGGGTAATTTTCGAGACAAGTTCTCATTCAGTTATCTATGGCATAACTTTCTCCTATGTAAGAAAATATAACTGTACAGATTGACAATGATTTCCTAAAATAGGGTTGCTGCTCACGAGGAAGCAAATAAACCAAGAGTTCCAAAGGGTGAAGTTGAAATGGGTTATGTTTCTAATGTCGTAACTACAATACCCTTCTCTTTGAGCTCACCTGGCCCAAAGGGCCAAGTGAGCTTTTCCCATCACTTGGCGTCCGGCGCCCGACGTCGTCCGTCGCCCGTCGTCGTTCGTCGTCCGTCGTCGTTAACTTTTACAAAAATCTTCTCCTCTGAAACTACTGGGCCAAATTAAACCAAACTTGGCCACAATCATCATTGGGGTATATAGTTTTAAAAATGTGTCCGGTGATCCGGCCAACCAACCAAGATGGCCGCCATGGCTAAAAATAGAACATAGGGGTAAAATGCAGTTTTTGGCTTATAACTCAAAAACCAACGCATTTAGAGCAAATCTGACAAGGGGTTAAATTGTTTATCAGGTCAAGATCTATCTGCCCTGAAATTTTCAGATGAATCAGATAATCCGTTGTTGGGTTGCTGCCCCATAAATGGTAATTTTAAGGAAATTTTACTGTTTTTGGTTATTATCTTGAATATTATTATAGATAGAGATAAACTGTAAACAGCAATAATGTACAGCAAAGTAAGATTTACAAATAAGTCAAACATGACCGAAATGGTCAATTAGGAGTTATTGCCCTTTATAGTCATTTTTTAAGCATTTTTCGTAAATCTTAGTAATAATACAAAAATCTTCTCCTCTGAAACTACTTGGCCAAATTAATCCAAACTTAGCAACAATCATCTTTGTGGTATCTAGTATAATAAATGTGTCCGGCGACCTGGCCATCTAACCAAGATGGCCGCCATGGCTTAAAATAGAACATACGGGTAAAATGCAGTTTTTGGCTTATAACTCAAAAACAAAGCATTTAGAGCAAATCTGACATTGGGTAAAATTGTTTATCAGGTCAAAATCTATCTGCCCTGACCAATCGGACAACCCTATGTTGGGTTGCTGCCCCTGAATTGGTAATTTTAAGGACATTTTGTTGTTTTTTGGTTATTATCTTGAATATTATTATAGATAGAGATAAATTGTAAACAGCAATAATGTACAGCAAAGTAAGACCTAAAAAGAAGTCAACATTACCAAAATGGTCAATTGACCCCTAAGGAGTTATTGCCCTTTATATAGTCATTTTTTAACAATTTTCACAACATTTGTAAAATTTTACTAACATTTTCCACTGTAACTACTGGCCAAGTTCATTATAGATAGAGATAATTGTAAGCAGCAATAATGTTCAGTAAAGTAAGATCTACAAACACATCACCATCACCAAATCACAATTTTGTCTTGAATCCATCTGTGTCCTTTGTTTAATATTCATATAGATGAGCGACACAGGCTCTTTAGAGCCTCTAGTTTAACTTTCCCATTTGGTCAGATATTTTTAAACATATGCATTTGCTATATGCAAATGAATGTTTTTCATTCGATACTTTAGCAATTTTTCCTATTTATTATATTTAAAGATAAATTGGACTTAAAGCTTGTGCATCATTTCTGTTGTAGACTAGTACATATTTCATTGGCAATCATACCTCATCTTCTTATTTTCTTAGGTCTGGTCGAGAACTGTGCCGTAGGTCATTTCCAAGGAGTATCGAAGATTATTGTTGGTATAAAAAAAAAGCATTAAGTTGGAAATTTGAACCGTCATGGTGTCCAGACAGACCGGATTCCATGGTGATATTTAAGTGGGCAATAGTTTCGGTCAATACCTATCTATGTCTGGTTCAGAAGTTTGCCGCAGGGAATTTCCAAAGAATACCGAAAGACTGTATGATTGTCATGAAAAATACGTATTTATACAATAAAACTAAACTTACTCATAAATATCCTTTTTTTCCCTCATGTGTGCCAGTCAATTGCAAAACTGTCGTATGTAAACTTCCATCTCATTTGATAAAACAGTAACGTGGTCAATGTCTAAATAGTAAGTGAAGCTGTCAATCATATACTCATTATGTATATCAAATATCATGATATACCACGTGTTTACTCATTTACATAATTAAAAACAAGCTCAATTACATATTTGTTTTTCGTTATTTTTTTGTACATGAATTAGGCCATTAGTTTTCTCGTTTGAATTATTTTACATTGTTTGTCATTGTTTTTACTTGTTGTTTTGCTGTCAAAAGAACCATTTTATAGTAAGCAAAGATTTTGAGATTTTTTGAACGTTTGAGTCTTATACGTTTTTGGTTAATTTTTTTGGTCTATCCCAAATTCATGTATTTGGTTTTGATGTTATATATATATGTTATATTTGTTATTCTCGTGGGATTTTGTCTACGTGTGTTACATTTTAGTGTTATGTCGTTGTTCTCCTCTTATATTTAATGCGTTTCCCTCGGTTTTAGTTTAATATCCCGATTTTGTTTTTTGTCCATGGATTTATGAGTTTTGAACAGCGGTATACTACTGTTGCCTTTATTTAGACCTATCATTATTTTTGCTTTGTAGGCTGCTAAAGTGGCAGCCAGCTTGAGTCTAGTCAGTGGATTATTCTAGTTTCTATGTTATGCCTGTCTTAAAATGTTTGACATATAATTGTAACTTCATAATGTAGCCGTGTTGTTTGGCATGAAATTTTAAAAATCGTTGACCTTTGTTTAATATTCAGAAAAGTGTGTCTAGAATGAAAAACAAGGTTGACGTCATTTGGTGTTTTGATATTTATTTGTCGGATTAAATGTAATCAAACCCAGAAACCTTTGTTTCAGGTAGCTGCTGTTTAATCGCAAATTAATAAATGTAAGTGTATATACTATGCAGTCTTATTCTGTAATAATACAATCATGTTTACCAGCTACGGTTGACAAGCCATGAAAACAAATGAGTAGATGCATTAACACTTATATGCAAATTTGTCTGTTTAACTCAGAATCAAACAAGTTCCCGCAAAATTTTGCGTCACAGTTTTGAATTAATGGTTAATACTTTTTTTCATTTGCAATAACACTACTTAAAATTACTGAACAAGATTCTTTGCAAGGAAATTAATTGTTCTTCTAAAAAAAAAAATTCTTCTATTTTATGGGATTTTATACTTTATATTACAATTAAAAATAGATTATTATTGGAAAAAATAACACAAAGAAGGGAAACCAATACAATTAATTTTATAAGTTTCAATAAAATTGAGAATGAAAATGGTTAATGTGTCCAAGAGACAACAACCCGACCAAACGGAACAGAAAACAGCCGATGGCCACCAATAGGTCTTCACCACTACGGGAAAATCCAGTACCCAAAGACAACAACCCGACAAAAGAGCTGAACACATTATTTTTATTATGGAAATGATATGAACCTTGTGTCCGTCTTTGGTTTACTTACTTCCTTGTATTGAAATTCATTCTTTCTATAATCTATAAGTTACGCTTTAATTGTCCAATATTAAAAGAAATGCTTACATACATGTAAGTCAATCACGATGTCAAGAAATCTGTTATTATTCTATCAAATGGGAAAAACAGATTCTATCTGATCTAGTTTATTGATTTTCTTACTTCATTACTGATGTTTATTAAAATCGAGATTTAAGTCCATTGTTTCTTGATGTGGTCGTTCTAACTGGGATGTTGAAACGCTACACGATTCAAACTAGATCGTAAATTCTAGTATATTGTGATTGATGACATCCGGGCAACCGGACGAACTTTTGAGATAAGAAGTATATATAATGTACAAAAATGTAGCTGTCTTTATGTTTGAATTAGCAGTAAGATGAACAATAGTAAAAAGTAAAATCACATAAATACTCAACTCTGAGGGAAATTAAATCGGAAAGTCCCTAATCACATGGCAAAACCAAATGACATAACCCCTCAAACGAAGGACAACAATTGTCATATTCCTGACTTGGTACGGGCATTTTCAAATGTAGACCTCTCACTTTTACGACCGTCTCATTTAAAACTGTTCATTCGAGCGTCTCTATTGAGTACACTATAGACGACAAGCGTCTTGCGTACCAAATTATAGGCTTAGTTTCTTTTATAAGCTAGTATCAATGCTAAATATTTCAAGATGATGAATGCATGTTTTATACGCTTTAACATCTTCATCAGTACTATCAATTTTTGTATTATTTGTGTTTTGCTATAAGGCATTGCATAACGTCCTTTACTGCTTATTTGGGTGAAATTTCATGAATGTATATTAATATCAAAACTTTACATTTAATACTAAGATACTATTTAGTATTCAGTCAGTTTAATTTTGAAGTTTATATGATTTCTAAACATACAGATATATATGATAAATTGTTGTTTGCTTCATCTTTTTAAACGTCCCGCTGTAAAAATGCCTTCATGACATCAACTAGCAGTACTGACTAAAAGAGTTCAAGGTCTGCAGATGTATATGTCGACTAAACGATATTGTTTTCTCATTGTTGAAGGCTTTTCTGTTGACTTTATTTGTTAATTTTCCATTTCATTCGTGAAGTGGATAGTTGTCTAATTGGCAATTATAATATGGCGATCCCTCCAAAACTTCACTGTAACCAGACATTTTATATAATAATTTTGTTAGTTTGGAATTGCATGCGTGTTTCATGCCTGCTATTTTTATTGCATAAGGTAGCCGGAGAACCAGGAGTATCAAAAGAGTACAATCGACCGTCGATAGGAAAATTGACAGTCCTATTTGAAAAAATATGAATGATTTTGTCTTTAAACGATTCAATAAACTGATTGCTTGACGAAAAAAAAATTTCCTCTTGTTTTATTCAATTATTCGAGAAGTGTCTTAATGAATATTATTCAATCTACTTTAATTTTTGTTTTTTTTTTAAGAAAAACAAAAACGCTGTTGCTCTTTCCGTGTCTGATAACGTCAAAAGTCTAAGCAGTGATGGAATCAACCCAGATTTGTCGTCTGTAGCATCAACTTTTTGGTACTGTAACCTTATCGTAGGTTTTAACTAGGGTGAGGTGGTTCAAATAGGCAAGTTTGATCGGATATTATAATTCAAAATCTAAAGTGAAAGAAAAATCCATATTTTTAAATCGCCTGTGTGAGAAACTAGGCAGACGTGAAGAAATTTTAACATGATAGAGTGGGTGGCGCATATCCGCCATGGACACATAATCGCCGTTTTGTTATCGTATGCCGCTTTAAAAACTTCAAAGATAGAGAAATTGTTCGAACATCGGCAAATGAGCTAAAAGGGACTCAATATGGTTCCCGAAAGAGATAGATGACAAACGTAAAATGTTATGGCCATATTTCAGCAGTCTAGAGAAGATAAAAAGAAAGCTTATTTGAAAAGGGATAAGCTATTTATAGATGGGAATGAATTCATCCTACCCGATAACGATGAAATGGAAACAAATGACGACAAGAAGAATTATGAAACCCAAAATACGCGTCCAAAAACAACCCCCCCCCCCCCCCCCCCCACAGAGAGCCCCAACGACAAACATAACGATCCCACATTGAACCCCGCAGAGGGCGAAGGCGCTAGGTAGATCAAGGAGGATTAACAGAGAGTTTCATTCAGCCTGACTACTCCAGCGGAACGGACTTTCACTTAATTAACAATGAAAATCCATGTAATATAGAAATTAATAAATCTATTAAAATATCAACATTAAATGTATGCTGTATTAAATCCAAATTAATGTACCCTGAATTTATTACTTTACTTAACAATTATGATGTTGTATGTTTTGATGAAACTAAACTTGATGATCTTGATACAGTAGAATTAGATAATTTTATATTTCATTTTAAAAACCGTAAAAAGTATTCAAATCGAAAATCTGGTGGTATTGCCTTTGGCTACAAGAGATATTTAGAAAATTGTATTACACCAATTCAAACTGATTGTCCTTTTGTACAATGGTTTAGTATTGACGAAAAAATGACTTAAAAAGTATTGTTATTTTCGGAGTAATTTACATACCACCTGACAACTCTACCTATACATCAGAAAAGGCACTTTCAGATATAGAATTAGAATTCTTTTAGTTACAAAGAACAAACAAGTATATATGTCTTCTAGCCGATTTAAATAGTAGAACAGCAAGTTTGCAAGACTTTTAAAATGATTTAGTAGACACAGATGATTTTTAGCACAGAATTTAATTGATATTAATGAATTTAGTAAATTAATGTTGATATCCTAGATAAATTATGGTATTCAAAGAAAACGACACAGTACTGATTTAAATGTAAACTCATATGGTAGAAAACTTATACAATTTTGTAAGAATAACAATATGTATATAATGAATGGTCGGATAGGAAATGATGAAGTAGGTAAACCTACGAGTAAGAATACCAGTGTCGTAGATTATGCAATAAGTACAGCAGATGTATTGTATTTAGTAGAAAATTTTGATGTTCTACCATTTAGCAGTTTATATTCATAATCTGATATCCATTATCAACTCGAATTAGTACTCAATTGTAGTAATATTAAGCAATCAAATGTAAATATAAATGTAGAATCTGGTGAAAATAATATATATATTGGAAATGGAATCATGATAAAGTTAATGAATATAAAGAAAATCTTGACAAAAAAAGTATATCTCAATTGTTATCTTTTATTATGACAAAAACTGAAAATGTTCAAAATGTTGATAAAAATAATATTGATGAAACTTAAATGAAATAAGAGATATTTTACTCAATTCTGCTAAAAATTCATTAGGAGAGTTCGTACAGAAAACTTATAGATTTGATTACACGAGAGGGAAACAAAATCATCGTGATTGGTTTAACACAGAATGCCGCCGAGAAAGGAGGGCGTTTAGAAAATCAAAAAGGTTATTTAAACGATATGATTCATGTATATTCAAGGAACGCTTGAGACGCAGTGAGACTCTTTTTCTTTTTTTAAGGATTTGAATAAAAATAACGAAACAGAAGATCGGTACAATTTAGAAAATGATGTTAACGAAAATTCATCAAATGTATTTCTTAATGATTGTATCACTAAAGATGAAATATTGAAGGCCATAAAAAATAACTGGCGATGATCTTAAATATTGTAAATGAGTATATATGCTCGTCTATTGAATTTTTTATTGATGTTTATGTGTGTTTATTTAATCTTATTTTTGACACAGGATTGTTGCCAGAGGCAGGGTTAATAGGAAATGTAATTCCATTGTTTAAAAACAAAGGCTCTGAAAATGATCCACAAAACTATAGGCCTATAACGTTAGTGTCTACTCTGGGTAAACTTTTTACCTCAATATTGAACACAAGATGATGTAATTATCTTGATGAATTATGTATACTAAATGAAAACCAAGCAGGTTTCAGAAGGGATTATTCGACGACTGAACAAATTTTTACTATACATATTTTATTTGAATTATTAAAATTGGGAAAGAAAAAGTTACATTAGGCCTTTATCGACTTTGAAAAAGCGTTTGACTCTCTACAGCTAAATTTACTTCTGTTCAAATTATTGCAGAATGAAGTAAATGGGAATTTTTTTTCGTGTTATTCAGAGTATGTATGATTATGCTAAATGTCGTATTATTCATCAGGGTAAATCAAAGAGCTGAAAGCTCTGAGGAAAAATGACGCCACTGCCTCTAATATTGGGATATTTGTTATGCAAGTCTTGATTTTTACATACCGTAATAAGTTTAACATTGCAACATGTCTCGTAAGCATATAATTGATATTCGTATATGGGTGTGTGAAGTGAAGATGACAACTGACTTTTTTTTTAATACAAATGAACAGATCAAGAGGCAAGACTAGCTGAATGATCTACAGTATCCAATGACTACTGGCTGGGTTTTTTTTGTACAAATAAATAGGTCAAGACTACCTGAAAGATCTACAGTATCTAATGACTACTGGCTTTTTTTTTGGTACAAATAAATATTAGGTGATCAAGAATACTGGAATGATCTACAATATCCAATGATTACTATAGCTGTTCTTTTGTACTAATAAAAAGGTCAATATCCAATGGCTACTGGATGTTCTTTTGTACATACTAAATAAAGACTACCCGAATGATCTAAAGTACTCTTAAGTAATGTGTAATTTTTTTCTTGCAATTACATTTTTTTAAATCAAGAATACAGACTACTATAAAAAAGAAGATGTGGTATAATTGCTAATGAGATAACTATCAACAAAATACCAAAATGCCACAGACATTAACAACTGTAGGTCACCGTACTGCCTTCAACAATGAGCAAAGCCCATACCGCATAGTCAGCTATAAAAGGCCCCAATAAGACAATGTAAAACAATTCAAACGAGAAAACTAACGGCCTTATTTATGTAAAAAAATGAACGAAAAATAAATATGTAACATGCACATAAACAAACGACAACCACTGAATTACAGGTTCCTGACTTGGGACAGGCACATACATAAATAATGTTGCGGGGTTAAACATGTTAGCGGAATCCTAACACTCCCCCTTACCTAGGACAGTGGTATAACAGTACAACATAAGAACGAACTATAAAAATCAATTGAAAAAGGCTTAACTCATCAGACGGACAAAATACAAGTGGACTAGTATCCTTTCAAACCAAATGATTATGAAGAGCCTGTTGTAACAAGCTCTTATACCCCACTAGTCCTATAACATATGACTTCGCATTCTTATTTAATTTTTAACGTTTTTATACTGATATTTTCATTATTAAGTGTGCCACATTGATAGTAAAACAAATTATCAGAACAGTAAATAGAAATAGTAAATAATGTTCCCGAGTTCATATGTTATAGGACTAATTACCCACATACTAGTACTCATTAAATAAGTCACTAGTGACATAGTTATTTCTGTTACTTGAAGCAAATTTTATTTCTGTAGATTGATACAATAGCATAATATTGTTATACTTGTTTTATTTCACCTTGAAGATTAGACAAATAGGGATACTCCTTTGATTTTTTATTTCATGTCAGTCAGGTCCCTTTATCATGTTTATATGAAACTTGAAACCACTTCTCTGCCATTTTGATATTTAATAACAACTCTGCTCAATTTGATATTCATTCTTTAACCATATATCATAGTAAGCTAATTTTTAATTTACACTAATCCACAATCTTTCATGTCAAATTTCTGTCTCCATTTAAGTTTATGCTTTTGAACCATCATGGTATTAAACAAGTAATTATGCTGTTATAGTGGGTCACCATATATTCAACTTGGGTGGCATTCCAGTTATTGAAATTTGTGTCAGATTAGATAATGAACTAGACCTTTATAGTCCGGCGGCTACAAGCATATTTTAGACGAATTGTGCACATCCTGTTACAAGCATGAAATTTGGCATAGACCTTCCTCAACTATTACTCTTTTATTTCAGATAGGGAGGCATTTGAAAAAAATGTCTCACTTCCGGTAAAATCCAAAATGGCGGACGTCATACTTAAATCAGCCCAATATCGAAGGCTAGCGTGTAAAAATGTGTTATTATCATGCTACTATCATAATATTTGGTACAGACCTTTGTTTTTTACTACTTTTGGATAAGTTAAATAGATTAGATGTCTTCAGAAACCCCACTTTCGGTTAAAATCCAATATGGCTGACATTGTACTTAAATAAGCTTATTTTTTAGGGAGGGTAACTGAAATGTGTTTTAACGTATTGCTACTATCATTACATTGTGTATGAACCTTTCTTTGGTGTTTCTGATGGATACAATGCATAAGACATATGTCTTAAAAACCCTTTCTTCCGGGTATATCCAAAATGGCGGACAGAGAAATATCAATTTTTTATTCAAATTTTCATTTTTTTCAATATGTAAAGAAATGATTTTATTTTGTGCTGGTCATTTAACTTTTGGCTTAAAGTTATCCTCAAAACCACTTATTCTAGCATGTTGTAAATATTTAGATATAAAGTTGACACTTCCGGTTAAAAATATGACGTAAATTTCAAAGATGAGTCCTCAATGAGGCCCCTCATGGGGGGGTCCTAGTAATCACATAATCACCATTTTTTTGCCAATATAATCACATAATCATTAAATATTTGGTTATCTTTAGTAATCAAATAATCATAAACTAAAAATACAGTCCTAGGTAATCAAATAATCATGAAATATTTGGCTTAATAATCAAATAATCATTAAAAAAACGGCCAAGTAATCATATAATCAAAAACCCCATGAGGGCCCTCCTCAATCTATTTCTTCGATTTAGAGTTTTGGATAGATTGATTAAAACAAAATAAAATCACTATAGTACTAAAAATTATTTAAAATTATTACTATTTGGCCAAGAATACATGTTTATTCACAGTCACCATGACATGCACACATCGCAGTGCACGGGATACCCGATTTTACACATTAAAAATGACCGCGGAATCCTTTCTTACATCCACAATGTATAAGCTTTTGACAAAATGATGAGGCCTCAAAAAGAGTTTTTCAAAAGTTATCCTCTTTGTCCCCGCCTGGAGTGGGTAGCATAAGAGCCAATCCCAAGCTCGTCTCCCTAAACACCTGCCTAAGTATATTGCATTATTTACATGCTGGAAAAGACTAGACCAAGTTGAGGGAATAGCCTCGAAAAGCCGTCCCTGTTGCTCAAATAGTTATTTTCTTGCTTCGTTAACCATGTTATACCCATCTGCTAAGTTTGTGCGATCTTACAGTAAAACCCCGGTGATTTAGTCTGATTAATCATCATTCTTTTTGTTAAAGTCACATCTTCAAATGCAATCAATGTCTCCCACATAGTCTTTTCCCCCCTTTCAAGCAAAGAGAGAACCATATCACAACAGGTAAAGACATGGATAACAATAAGTGTTTCAGATCACCCAGATCACTCATTGCCTAGTGCATTTGAAAGGCCATTGATATATATTAATCCAAAGTCTTTTGCCCTCCCAAACACAACGTCTACCCCTATGTCACGGAATAGCGAAACAGTATTGACAACATCATCATTAACGACTGTTCGAATCATGACTCGTTTAAGTGCGTGTTTCACTGCATCAGACACATGCACCATGATTTTAGTGTCTGCCTCTAAATGTGAACTTGGTGCTGAACTTGAAATACATTACGTGGTGGATAAGATAGAATATCCTGACCATTTGTTGCTATAACTACCATACGCATCCAAGACTTCATCCACTCGTATTTCAGTTTCAAGGTATTTTATTTAGGTAAGGACATAATACCCAATCAGCATACTCAGTAGGCTGCAATTCACAATCGGAGAGCTGATTTCCAACATTTACAAAGACTGTGGTATTGTATCTCACATCTTAATAAATTCTGCAAAAACACATATTTTCTTGCCTTGTTAACCTATCTGTTTCTTTTTTTTTTATCTTCCAACAAAACCACGTATCGTTTTCAATGACATTAAACATCAAATCCATATGGTGATGTTGGCTGGTCAATCATCATTCTAAATGCTATAGTCACATCTTCAAACTCCATTAATGTCACCAACGCAGTTCCTTTTCCAGCGAACGTGTTATCTTTTAATGCCTAGTGCATTTGAAAGGTCATTGATTGATATATATCTTATACTTTTCCCCTTCTAAATGCAAACCAAAGTTTGTCTGCCCTATGTCACGGAATAGCGAAACAGCAATGACATCAGTATCGACTGTTTGAGTCATGACTCAGTTAAGTCTATGTTTCACTGCATCAGACACATCTATCTTGATTCTAGTGTCAGTCTCTTCGTGTAAACATGGTGCTAAACTTGAAACATCATCAAGTGGTGGATAACACTAAACATCCTGAGCATTTGTTGCTTCAACTACCTTGTACTCAAAATTGTATTGAGCAAGCTCCTGTGAATGAAAACTTAAAAGTTCTTTCTTACTGTCGTCATCTCTCAGAAAACTTTCCCATCTTTGAGGATGTTTTTAATCCTGGGTTCGTCTGTGTATTCCCTTTCCCCTAAATGTTGCCCTTGCTTCTTTTAGCAGCTTTAAAACTACCAGTATTTCGCTATTCCGTAACAAAGGGGCAGACGAACTATTGATTGTATTTGGGGAGGCAAAAATCTTTGGATTAATATCTATCAATGGCCTTTCAAATGCACTAGGCAATGAGTGATCACACACTTTTATTTCTGACCAATACCTTATGACGGGTTGTGATACTGTTCTCTCTTTGCTTGAAAAGGAAAAAAAAGACTGCGTGGGATACATTAATGGTATTTGAAGATGTGACTTTAACATCAAGAATGATGATTGATCAGCCTAAATCACCGGGGTTGTACTGTACAAACTTATCAGATCTAACATGATTAACGAACCAGGAAAGTCAATTTTTGCACAAAAGGGAAATCTCATTTTAAGTGAGGCTATTCCCACGACTTGTTCTAGTCTTTTCAAGCATGTAAAACGTGTAATATACTAATGCAGGTGTTAAGTGAGACGAGCTTTGGATTGACTCTTATGCTACCTAGTCTTGTCACTAATGGATTGCGAAGGGACAAAGAGGGTCCCTTTAAAAATAAACTCTTTCTGACACCTCATCATTTTTTCAGAAGCTTGTACATTATGGATGTAAGAAAGGATGCCGCGGTTATTTTTAATGTGTAAAATCGGGTCTCCCGTGCACTGCCTTGTGTGCATGTGGTGGTGATTGTGAATAAGCATATATTCTTGGCCAAATAGAAGTAGTTTTAAATATGTTTTAGTACTATAGTGATTTTATTTTGTTTAAATCAATCTATCCAAAACTCTACATCGAAGAAATTGATTGAGGACTCATCTTTAAAATTTACGTCATATTTTTACCGGAAGTGTCAACTTTATATCTTAGTATTTACAACATGCTAGAATAAGTGGTTTTGGGGATAACTTAAAGCCAAAAGTTTAATGACCAGCACAAAATAAAATCATTTTCTTTACATTTTGAAGAAAGTTGAAAATTTGAATAAAAAATTGATATTTCTCTGTCCGCCATTTAGAATACTTCCGGAAGTAAGGGTTTTTAAGAGATATGTCTTATACATTGTCTCCATCAGAAGCACCAAAGAAAGGTTCATACACAATGTAATTATAGTAGCAATACGTTAAAACACATTTCAATTGCCCTCCCTAAAAAATAAGCTTATTTAAGTACAATGTCCGCCATATTGGATTTTAACCGAAAGTGGGGTTTCTGAAGACATCTAATCTATTTAATTTATCCAAAAGTAGTAAAACACAAAGGTCTGTACCAAATATTATGATAGTAGCATGATAATAGGACATTTTTACACGCTAGTCTTCGATATTGGGCTGATTTAAGTATAACGTCCGCCATTTTGGATTTTACCGGAAGTGAGACATTTTTTTCAAATGCCTCCCTATCTGAAATAAAAGAGTAATAGTTGAGGAAGGTCTATGCCAAATTTCATGCTTGTAACAGGATGTGCACAATTTTTTACAAAGCCGCCGGACTATTAGGAATTGATCTCATTATTTAATATGGAACCATAGTATGGGACCCCTACCCGGTAACAAAATAAAATTTATCACCAGAGATTACAAGTCAAGAGAGGATGGATAAGTCTCCGAAATGCTTGCCAAACTGGAACTTCAACAAGATCTCCAGACAAGGAATAACAAGGAGTTGAAGCCAAAGTTAGTATTTATGTAAAAAGTAGTTGAGGGGCTGATTTAAGCTATTGAACCAGACGAATTCATCAAAAAAGCATAGAGAACCATAACTGCAGAGAAATTCAAAGAATACCACGCAACAATTATTGTGGAAAGCAATGGAAAAGCAAGTAAAGAATACCTCTTACTGTGAGTTTATTGACATTCCACTTTGTAAAACACCGTACATTATGCAAACTCATCCTTTGTAAGACAGTGATCGCGCCGAATCAGCTATGACGACACTGTTGTGCACGCATCAAACGTAGAGAGCTTCAAATCTGTTCTCCCGCCCCGCCAATAAATCGGCAGAGCTCTCTCAAATCGTTGTATTAAAGCCAACATCTATATCGACAATTTATTCACATGTCATACAGATACAGTCTGTTACAGACTCTACAGGTGTAACTTTGAAAACAAAGTTGGATTTCCGGTACTTCGATCTGTCCAGTAGAAAGTGGACCAACACGGACATATTATAATTTCTTATAAAAAATGCAGTTGTTTGTAAAACGAAAAGACTATCAAGTATTCCCCGATTAATTATATATCTTTAATGTTTTAACAATGTTTTTGTTTTACTTCACATAATCAAATAAGTTATAAAAATAGATTTATGAGTATCTTTAATAACTACATTGGTTGGTACACTTCGATCGTTTTGGTATAAAGAAGGACCGGAGGTATGTAAACTGGTTCCCGGTTGATTACTACACATTATAATACAAGCAGATTCAAGTTTGTATGTAAAATAGTAAATACGAAACCAAGCGCGGTAGGCGGAGAAATGTAATGGGGAAGAAAATATACGAAACCAAGCGCGGTAGGCAGAGAAATGTAATGGAAGTTCAGGTCAGCAGTATTGGAACAAGACGCTGAAAGCGTCATTTTCCAAAAATCTGATTTCTTACCTTGTGAGGTGGGGGTTCGGCAAGGGGAAAACCTTTCACCTGCTTTGTTTTCTATGTTTTTAAATGATCTTCAAACTTTTTTTGAAAAGAAAAATATAACAGGCTTAAAATCTATATCACAAGAAATCGAAAATAAGCAGACAGTATTCTTGAAATTATTTTTCCTTTTATATGCAGATGATACTGTTTTTTTAGCAGAAAATAGCACTGATCTACAATACATGTTAAATACATTTTACGAATATTGTGAAGAATGGAAAATGAAAATAAATACAAAGAAAACTAAAGTTTTGATCTTCTCGAGTGGCAGAATGCCAGAAAATCTCAGTTCACAGTTAATTGTAACGACATTGAAATTGTAAAAGAATAAAAATATTTAGGTATTTTATTTTCTAGAAGTGGATACTTTTCATCAAATAAAAAATATTTAAAAGAACAAGCCACAAAAGCTATGTATAGTGTTTTAAAAAAGGTAGACGAAACAATTTGTCAATAGAATGTCAACTTGATTTATTTGACGAAATGGTTTTACAAATATTGTTTTATTCTTTAACGTGTACATTTACAATTTTGTAAAATGATTTTACATTTAAAACAGTCTACTCCAAATTTCATAGTGTATGCAGAACTTGGCAGATACCCTATTACTGTGTCTGTAAAACTGCAAATGATTAATTTCTGGAGTAGACTTAATGGGAAAGAAAGTAAAATTTGTGCTGTATTATATAAACTTGTATTTTTATAGTATAATGGTTACGGAATAGACACTAAATGGATATCATATATTAAAAATATTTTTAATAATTGTGGTATGTCCAATATATGGAATGCACAGTTTGCTGATAAATGGGCGTCAAAATGCATTGAGCAAAAACTCAAAGATCATATTCAACAAGAATTTTGCATCTGTTGCAGAATCACCTAAAACTTTATGCTATCGTATTTTTAAAAATAATTTTCAATTGGAAAAATGTATTTCTGTTTTACCTTACAAACTCATTTATACATTATGCAAATATAGATGTGGTATTCACCACTTGCCGATTGAGTCTGGAAGGTGGCAGGGTTTACTGAGAGACAGAATCTGTCGTCTCTGTGACTCAATTTGAAACATTGGTGACGAGTACCATTACATTATGAATTGTGGATCTTTTATGTTTGAAAGAAAGAAATTTTTACCTACATACTGCTGGTCAAACCCTAATATCTATAAATTTAATCAACATGTAATATTGTAATATTAGAAAAACTAGTTATAAATGTGAAAGTCAGTCCTCCAAGTTAATTTCATTGTATTGTTCACACATGCTTGTAAAAATTGTACCTTATAGTTATATTTATGTATGTTCTCTATAACTGTGTAATTGTAGTTTTATGAGAAATAAAGCATTCGTATATTCGCTAGATCTTCAGTGGAAATGAACGAATTATGCGGCGAATATGGGTCACTCACTCTATGACTTTTTAAACCTCCAAGTTGAAACAATAACTATCTCGGAAGTCTCCTATATTGCTATGTAATTATATGCTACAGTATTATTCCAAGTTCATACCAAGGTCAAGATACATGATTCTGATATCTTTGCACAAGATACGTGTTACTAACCTGACAAAACGGAAACATTGTTAAATAGATCTTTCTGGATATGGTAAATTGATAATAAAGGCCATGTCCAACGTAAGATGCGGAAACTTATATTTTGGTTGGCATTTTTCAAATCAGATGTATTATCAGCGAGAGGTTTAATATCAGTCCAATTAGGCTAAACAATTTGAAAATGCATTTATTGTATCCTCTGTTTCTGCATTTTACATTATAATATACTCGGTCTATGGAAGAAGCGAATCGATATAAACGTTTCTTATATCGACGAGCGATATCGTCTTATATCAACGAGTTGCATTGTGGGAAATTTCAGACGAATGTTAGCATTTGTACGACGAAAGGCAGATTTCTAGGTATAAAGTAATGACTCTTTTCTTAAAACAGGGTTACATTTAACACGACATACGTCTGCTGTATAATTTCCATGAATTATTTTATGTAATAACAAGCAAGGTGTATTTAAACGAGATTTGAAGATGTACACATTCAATAAATAAAAAATGTCTAAGAAAAGCAAAGGTTGGAAAACATTTGCCACAAATCCACTCCGAGGTTGAAAGAAGATGCATTGAGTCGAATGCAGACATATCTAGAGTGGTAAATTCAGTAGTATTCAAAAACAAAGGTGACAAAATGGACCCAAAAAATTATAGACCAATCACAATTTTAAGCTGCCTCGGGAAACTCTTTACTGCAATTTTGAGTGAGCGATTAACTAAGTTCTCTGACAAATTTCTTATCTTAAACTAAAATTAATGTGGATTTTGTAAGGGCTATTCAACAACCGATAATTTGTTTATAATTTTTATTTTTTTTGAAATTTAAAAAAACAAAAAGAAAAAAATGTTTTGCGCTTTTATTGATTTTGAAAAAGCTTGGCGGGATGGACTATGGTACAAGTTGCTAGTGAATAATATAAACGGTAACATGTATAATATAATTGTAAATACGTATAACGGTACAAAGTCTTGTATTTCTTATAATGATTGTAAGTCAGAATTTTTCCCGTGTAGTAACGGGGTACGCCAAGGGGAAAACTTATCTCCGTTTCTTTTCGCCTTATTTATGAACGACCTCGAGTCATATTTATCAAACTGTAACTTAGATGGTCTTCAAACGATAACTAACGAAATTGAAATCAAACTAAATACATATTTGAAATTATTTGTAATTTTTAATATATGCTGATGATACTGTGCTGATGGCAGAATCGGCTGCAGATCTCCAAAAGCAACTTGACTCATTTCAAGAATATTGTACTTTATGGAAACTGAAAGTAAATGCAGATAAAAGTAAAATCATGGTTTTTTCTAAAGGAACACTTCCAAGAAACCTAAATTTCAATTTGAACGGAACAGAATTAGAAATAGTGAACAGTTTTAATTATCTAGGGATAGACTTAGCTAGAAGTGGGAATTTTAAGAAAGCGAAACAATCCATAGCTAATAAAGCTACGAAGGCTTTCTACGAGGTTCTAAAATTAGGCAGAAACCACGGACTTTCAATCAAAACGCAATTAGAATTATTCGATAAAATGATAAAGCCTATTTTATTATATGGGTGCGAAGTATGGGGTTTTAGCAATAACGAAATAATCGAAAAAGTCCACCTAAAATTTGGCAAATTGCTTTTACATTTAAAATCTTTTACACCATCGTATATGATATATGGCGAACCTGGAAGATATCCTCTAGAAATTGACATAAAAAGTAGAATTATATCATTCTGGGGAAAAATTCTTTCTGGAAAGGAGTCAAAATTGTCAAAAATTGTCTATAACTTATGTTTTCAATTGTCATTTGTAAATGGAGATAAATTTTTATGGTTAGATAACATAAAAAATATTTTGAATGAATGTGGCTTAACATATATTTGGAATTCACAAACTTTTATTAATTTGAATTGGCTACGTCTTACAGTTGGTAGAAACCTTAAAGATCAATTTGAACAGATTTGGCACTTACTGTTAGAAGAATCACCAAAAGCTGTAAATTACAAAGTATTTAAAGATAATTTTAGTTCTGAAGCTTATTTAGATATTTTAGATAACAAAAACCTAGTAGAATTTTGTAGATTTAGAACGACGAATCATAAATTACCCATTGAAGCTGGTAGATGGTTAAACACCAGCAGACTAAATAGAAACTGTACTCTATGTAAAAACAATGAACTCAGGGATGAATTTCACTTTATTTTGGAATGCCATTTTTTTTAACAGGAGAGGAAAAAATACATAGAAAAGTATAGCTACACAAAATCAAATATTTTAAAGTATAAATTATTAATGTCATCAAAAAAGAAGGTAAAGTTGATAAAACTCTGCAAATTTATCAAAACTATAAATAAATCTATGTGAACTCCTGGCTTTATCTAGTGTGACGCCACCCCTACTCCCTCTTTTATATGTTATAGCTGTCACACAGCTATTTACGTTTTACTTTATACTAGTATCGTTTAATTGCAAGCATCAAAATATATATATAAAAAAAACACGAAGTACAATAAACGAATATGCACCACAATTAAGAAAAAATAACCCAAGAGCCCATTATATGTCTGGGATATAAATTACAGACTAGAAAGGACTTTTTATTTTAATATTTATCAACATATTATTTAACCTTCTATGCTTTTAATGGTGTATGTAGATGGAGATTCTATATTCTTATATTGTGTATTCCTGATCCTATTTAAAACATATTTTTTATTGAATATTTATTATAAAAAAGGTGAAAAATATTGCGGTAAAATGGGCATTAATAATTTTCGCTAAAATGGGTTAAAATTGTTGCGCTAAAATGACCTTGCCCCCCCCCCCCCCCCCATCTAAAATGGGTTATATTTTGGCGCTTAAACGTCCATTTTTTCCCTCTAAAATGTCCTGTCAATGCGTTACAATGTCCTCCGCCGATGCCCTGAACCTATGGGTAGGTTTAAAGCCAGTTTATCTCAAATAAATATACCTACGATTCTAAATATTTGCTGTTAATTAATGAATAATACATGTATAACCGTTAATCATCTGAAAGTCATCTTTAACAGTGCCAAGATATCATGTTAGCTCTACCAGTGTCTCGTTTCAATGATTTATAACAGAACCCATTACAAAACCTTCTATTGTATTGACTTATTCAGTCCGGAATGGGGTTCGATAAAATTGCTCCCCTTGTTTATTTTGCTCTCCTGTTAAATCATGTAATTTCGCTACCTCCAATGGTAGACGCTACAACGATGGGTGCTGTCAAAAAATGTACGATTAAAGGAATCAGCTAGGAATTAGACGATCACCATTGGTATAGGTGAGTTGTTTGATAGTTGTTGCATTGGGATAAATGCATGTTTTGGATTAATTCATAATCAGGAAAAGCTGGGAAGAAAAGAAACGTGTTGCTACGTGAACCCGGAAAGGCCGGGACGAATTTAAAAAAAATTAATCTAGAGACGATCGTTCTGAGTGTGCCACCTGACATTCAAACGTGTACACAAGGACAGTATTCTCTATCTATGTAATGTGTTTTCATAATTATGTGATATAGGGCAAAAAAATGTAGCAGTTTTTTGTGTTTTGTTGTTAAGCATATCCAGGGGAGATAATGTTATTTTTCACGGTGTGTTTGATAGGTTTGTTACATTGTAACATTATATAATACACACTCATAAAGTGGATTAAAATAGCCTCCCACACTCAATTAACTGAATTTCAATTATTCTATTTACCGTAGTGCTATTACATAAGACTTCAGAGGTTCATATTCAACGTTTTTATATCGGATTTTTTTTACTATTGATGTTGAACGGTTCATAGTAAAAAAAAATCCGATAAAACCGTTGAATGTAAATGATATGAACCTCAGAAGTCTTATATATTGTCCTTTAATATAAGACCGGAGGTTCATATCATTTACATTCAACATTTTTTATCGAATTTTTGTTTACTTTCAATGTTGAACGGTTCAACATTGGTAGTGAAAAAAAATCCGATAAAAATTAATGGTTCAACATTGATAGTAAAAATAAATCCGATAAAAATGTTGAATGTAAATGATATGAAACTCTGAAGCCTTACATTATTGGACTAACGTTTATCAGTTCTTTATTTTAACTAAATGTTTGTTTTTTTGGTGTATATTACAAAAAAAGGGGGAGGGGCTTTTAAAAACACCAAAAATACCTTAACAATCCTACAATATTAAAAGAAGTTGTGGTATGATTGCCAATTTGACAACTGTCCACAAGAGACCAAAATGACACATACATTAACAACTATTATAGGTCACCGTACGGCCTTCAACAATGAGCAAATCCAATACCGCATAGTCATCTATAAAAAGCCCCGATAAGACAATGTAAAACAATTAAAATGAGAAAACTAATATCTGTTTACAGAATGAGAGAGATATTTCGTATTCTAAAACTCATTTTTCTCACATGTTTGTTAGATATGTTGAAAATACAGACACATGTTTAGTACGTATACCCATCCCCTCTTTTTCAATTCATTAGTTCAAGATACAGCTCTGAAGAATATGCAATAACCTAACATTGATAATTTAGCTAACAATAACTTCAGTACATTTTTCTAACAAGTGAAGTATATTTTTCTAACAAGTGAAGACCAATGAAAACATTTGATATGATTTGAAAACATGACCAATTAAGTAGGATCTTGTGGTTTCGTAGACATAAATGATAATTCAACATTTTCGATTTATATTTTTCTTTATTTCATATTCTAGTATATTTGATAGCATGTTTATATTTTGTGACGCATCTGATGTATAAATCCAGTGCCAGATCCGGGAAAGAGCTTTTAGTTCCGATCCGTTTGTACGGGGAACATGTGGTTTCAACCCCCTCTTTAATAGCCTGTTCTATTTTTTGTTTGCATTGTCGAAAAGTAAGACAGCAGTTTTATCAAGAAGTTATGTGAAAGTTCTGCTATACATCTGACAGTCAGGAATTATTCTGAAGTACACATGTCGACCAGAGGCATGGAACAGAGAGGAGAGGTTTTAAAGTACCAGATGCTTATCTGAGATTCCAATTTGAACTAAAGAAAGCAATATATAAAGATATGTAGGAGCAATAATCTATATTAATAAAGTTATGCCACAAAAGGAACTTGTTTTTTTTTCATATATAGAATATGTCAAACGTATCCATAACATGAGAGATGTCAATGCATCCTTTATAACCTTGCAATAATGATGGTAATAATGTATATAATTTCTGAGATGATTGATATAGCAGTGCCATTGGTTTCCCCTTTCTCCTTCTTCAAAGAACTTGATCATCTGAACTCTTGTTTTTTTAAACTGGAGCCCTGTTCAAGAACAATTAAAAGATCATATATATGCTTAATTTTCGTTGTTTTTTTAGATTCATCATATAACTTCCTTGATATAATAGAACTTTGATATCCTTGAATCTATTTCTGAGTTGTGAAGAACATACATCTAACACAGTTATTCAAGAAAATTACTATAATACAGTCGAGTCCTTATGTGGGCCTTTTTCAAAAAATGTGGATTTTCTTGTACAATCAATATTTCTAAAAAAAGTGTAAATATTTTTATCCAATTTTTAGATACACCATTTAGTTTTTGGTGTGTGTAACAAGTTCCAGCAAATTCAATATGAAATTTAGCTACAGAAATTGCTTCCAGTGGGTTTCAAAGGGTCCAAAAACCCCAAAATTGCTTGTACGAAATTGAAAAACTAGTCTTTTTTAAATGCTGGTTTTAATACCCAGCGGAAATTATTATTTTTCTTTTGTTATTATAAATATATAGGTATCACTGCAGGTATGTATACACAAATACAGGGAATTATTAGATTTTATTAGCATTTTTATTTACTTTTCATTTTGTACTTAAAAAAATGTCAACTACATAACACAAATGAAATAATGTTGCCAATAAACAACTGATTATATCCCCTGTAACTAAGGAAGTGTTCTCTACTTACTCTTCATCCTCTGATGACGTGCTTAAAGGTACAGGATGACATCATTGATTCATTTCATTATAGATTAGTTTTGGTGAGTACAAATTACTCCGTAATTTTATTCTATGTCAACTTTGTAACGGCAAAAAAATTGATAAATTTTGGCATAAATATTTCTTTTTACATAAATTATTCAAAGTCTATAATACTGACTCTAATTCAATAAAAACCATTTATCTGGTAGTATTAGGGTCAAGAAAAACATCCAAAAACCACAAATAGGTCAACTACATAACGCAGTGAATCGTTATGTAGTTGACAAAAAGCGTTATGTAGTTGACAATGCTGAATTAAATTCACTTTAAAATATGTTTCTAAAAAGTGTTATTTTAACCATGTTAACTGTTTTGAAAAAAGTGTGATGATTTTTATGGAAATATATATCAAGCAAAATGTAAATATTATTAAAAAAAAAAATAGGGACCGAAACTAAATCCGTTATGTAGTTGACATATGTCCCATACTTGTTTCTATGTTATTTTTTAAAATATTTTTATAGTAGCATTTAAGATTGCATATTTTTATTTCAGGTTGTATTGTTGTTAAACTATTCAATTTCATATATTAAAGTTGAAAATTGAATATTTTTTTGTATTGTTATTTCACAACTGAAATATCCACATTTTTTGAAAATGACCCATGTGATAAACTATACTAAAATTGAGTTTAATGTAAAACTGTAAAATAAGTAAAGACTTAACGTCTTGCAAATTTTCGACTGTAGGTAAAGTTAACTAAAAAAAGAAAAAAATAAGATATTTAATAGTAAATTCAAATCGTATGAATCGTATGAATAATATTGGCGAACAAAATAAGTATCACATTATGTCGTCGGACAATTGTAAGATGCTATTAGATAGACTAAAAATGTATCGAAAATATAGCACAAAAGAAATCATGAAATAACTCAGTGCAATCCCAATTTAAGATGCAAAGAAATAAAAAAAAAACATCCATTCGCGGGCAACTACCGACTTATTATACTGTATGATCGAACATTTTTTTTAAACTTTTTATCATTTTGTACGCTGATGATACTGTTTTGATGGCCGAATCAGACACTGAACTCCAAAAACTTTTAGATTGTTTCCAAGATTACACAGATGTATGGAAGCTAAAAGTTAATGTTGATAAAACAAAGGTCGTGGTTTTTTCAAGGAGACGACCATCATGTGATTTTCAATTTTTATTTAATGGCAAAAAACTTGATATTGTTGATGAATTTAACTAATTAGGAATAGTTCTAACAAGAACAGGCAATTTTAATAAAACAAAACAGTTTAATGTAGAAAAAGCTACCAAGGCTCTGTACGAAGTGTTAAAACTAGGTCGACTACATAATCTTTCTTTATGTAGTCAGCTGGATTTATTTGATAAAATGGTAAAGCCAATACTACTGTACGGTTGTGAAGTATGGGGTATTGGAAATAACGACATGATCGAAAGGGTACATCTAAAATTTTGTAAATTGTTATTAAGTCTGAAAACATCTACACCCTCTTATATGATTTATGGGGAGCTCGGGAGATATCCTATAGACTTGGACATAAAAACTAGATTGATTTCATTTTGGGTGAAATTAAACTCTGGTAAAGAGACAAAACTATCATATATTTTATATAAATTGTGTTATCACATGTCTATTAATGACAATGTGAATTTTTCATGGTTAAACAGAATAAAGACTATTCTGAACGAATGTGGTATCCTAAATGTATGGGAAACGCAATCTTTTATAAATTGTAAGTGGTTAGTTTCATTCATCAAACTAAGACTTAAAGATCAGTATGTACAAGTCTGTCATTCTTTACTTGAAAACTCGCCAAAAGCAATAAATTACAAACTTTTTAAAGATTTTTTTGGAAAAGAAGGTTATTTTGAAATTCTTGGGAACAAATTGTCTATTGATTTGTGTAGATTTAGGACCACAAATCACAAGCTCCCTATTGAACAGGGAAGATGGAACAATATAGCTAGAAACAATAGAATTTGTCTTCTATGTAATAAAAATGATATTGGTGATGAAATGCATTATATATTAGAATGTAAATACTTTGAAGAAAACAGAAAACATTGTCTGTCAAATTATTATTTAAAAAATGCAAATATTGTCAAATACAATCAGATCATGTCTTCAAAAAACAAATCAGAATTGATTAAACTATGTAAATTCATAAAGATTATTAACACAGGTGTATGTGCTCCTGGCTGAAATGGACTTCATATATTGTATAAGAAACTATTTTGTTTGTTCTGTCTTTTTGTAAATATTGTACATAATTCATTTGTCTTCTCTATACCTATGTAATATGGTTTATTGAGAATAAAGATATACAGTCCAACACAAACATAGCCAAAATATGACACTCAAGAAATAAGACGCAAACTAAATTACAAGAATTGCAAGATCAATAAATTATGTAGAAAAAATAATTCCGAACGACAATTGGTTCACACAAAAAAAGGAATACAACGATATAAATCTATGCTACCCCAAAAACTCAACTTTACAATGGTCAACCAATCCGGGTTACTGTATAACTAAGGTGTAACAAAATGTTTAACAAACCTTTTTTAATAATACAGAAATTATGACTGTCGGTGTAATTGTAATTGTTTAGAAAAAAAACATGTCAAGCATGCAAATATTATTTAAAAAAAAATAGTTTTAATCACTTAAAAGTCATGTGATGTTACATATATAGGGTGTGTTCGATGCGCAAATTAATTAACAAAACTCCGTCATATAACATCCAACTTTGAAGTTGCGTCCAAATGTCAAATTTAGGTGTGCCACTTTGGGAATGGTCTTAAACGATTGACAATTCATTTCTTAATTTGTGTAATTTTTCCCAGATTTTTTCTATGTCGGGCAAAAAAAAGTAGCAGTTTATAAGGAGACCCCCTAAATGACGTAACAGCTTGACTTATGGTCGTTTTAAAAACGATTGTTTGCAAGTTGCATTGTGAACAATTGTACAATATGAAAATTAAACAACGTGAATGCAAATATGTATAATGACGTTTCGGAAAGTAACTTTTGTGACATCTTGACAACCGTATACAAAGTTCATTACACTTTTCTACCTTCTAAACACAAGAGGTCGAATTCTTTTGTTCTATTTAAACCGCATATCGGACTGTAATGTATCTAATTTTACTATAACTCGATGATCAGTACTGTACTTGAATAACGACTGACGCAAACAAGGGTAAGTTTTCGCTAAAATGGGCTATCGAAAATACAGGTGAACGGATTAGTTCTGCGCTTGAATGGGCTTTAATGTCTGCGCTTAAATGTCCCCTGGAAGTTGAAATTGCGCCCCATAGGTTATTTAGATAATTGCATTGATTGATTGATTGTTGGTTGCTTAACGTCCAGTGTCAAATATTTCATGCATATTCAGGACGAGAACAAGTTCAAAATAAATACAATAGGTAGGTTGATACAATAGAGGCCATCTGGGATAATGGTCGGGGAAATTTGGATTGCCACTGGAAAATGAGGGTATATTGGATAGGGACATAAATTTTGCCTTGCAACAGGTCACCTACGGACCCCTCAAAAGAGTTGTTGTAGTTGTCCGCAATTTATCACAAAATTTGTTGTCTTTAGTTATATTGTAGCTGAATGAAGTCATTTTGATAAGATCGGGACACTACTTTGAGATATGCATAAGAACAGTTTAGTAGATTTCCTGAGGGTAAATTCTTTGAAATGAGAATGGCGGAAAGATATCTTTAAATCTTTATCCTGCTAAATGGCACTGCCATTTACTGTATCTTAACTCGCATCGCCGTTTTGTTTTTACATTAAAAAAAATATTGAATGTATGACTTTTTTCAATATCACATCCATATCAACATGAGACACCAATATAATCACAAGAGCTCTGCTCGAGTAATTATATACACGTTATCGCTATTTTAAAATATGCTGCCGGTTGACCAAATAATCTGCGCTGGTCGACCCGATAATCTGCACCGCTTGAACACGCGTACAACAATCACGTTTCCATTGTGGCGTCAGATATTTTCTATTTTACGCAAAAATTTTAGGGAAACCTTTGTGTTGTCCAGTTATTCGGCTATTCCGGGCAAAAAGCGATAAATGTATTGGTAGAGGGTTATGCGGTTTGTGATATTGAAATAAAATAGCCATAGCATATGCACTTTATTATATATTGCAATTTGTTGGGGTTTTTTATTTGACGTTAAGTCATACAGATTAGGGGTTGAACACGAGTTCGTTATTTTTTATGTAATATTCTATTTTTAAGTTTTTGAATGCTCAAAATCAGAAATAGAAGTTGTTTTAATTTAAGTTCAGTACGCATTAACTGATATGAAACACTTGTAAAAGCCGTAACTGTAATATAATTATTTGACAAACTTCCTTAGCAAAAAAAAATGTAAAACATTTTATTTAGATGAAAATGAATCCATAGTGACATATGTTGTTCTGTCAGAATCAGAAAGCTGCTTTACGTTCACTCTTTATGAGGAACGGAATCGGTCGAGTTGTGACGAATGACATTAGATGCACCTGCACTGAGGTGTAATACCACCAAAAATAAAGAACGTCGCATCCGGGTTTATCCAAAATTGAAGAGTCGAAAAATATTCCATTAAATTTGACAGTTAGACAATAAGAATTTAATCCTGATATGTATTGTCATAAACATATATCTTTTGTGTTTCAAAGCACCCTCCTACGGAAGCGTATTAGCGCCACACATTTTCTTTTTCTTCATATCTTTGCGTTTTGTAAAGCAAACATAGAAAGAAAAATAAATCAAAGCGCGAAAGCGCTGTAAAGGCAGTTAATTACAGGTTGTGTGTATTTCTAGTCCAGTTATATCATTATCTTCCATAGAACAGAGGTGGTTTGTAGTATTTAAGATTTAGAGTTCTCTTGTACCTAGTTCACCTATATCTATAGTCTACTGTTTACAGTATATTTTCTGTACCTCGCCATGAAATGCATTTTTAAGACATAAGAACTTTTCCTTTTTAATGTAAATAAAACTATTTTTAATTATTGATTATATACACATATTCAATTACTCCTATCCTATGAAAAATAATTCACAAAGATTGACTAGTCTCCGTTCTGTGTGTATTGCTAGAACATCAAGTAACATAATGGTTAATGTACATAGTAACATGTCAACTCTTTTGAAGACAGAACTTTTTTAAAATTCTCCCTCCAAGCAAAATTATTTTTCAGTATAAACATGATAAAGTTATCTACCTGTATTAATGACCTAGAGACTCTCAAGAGCCTGTGTCGCTCACCTTGGACGGTCTATGTGCATATTAAACAACGGACACATATAAAATGACAAAATTGTGTTTTTGATGATGGGGATGTGTTTGTAGATCTTTCTTTACTGAACATTCTTGGTGCTACAATTATCTCTATCTATAATAAACATGGCCCAGTATTTACAGTTGAAAATATTTTTTAAAAATTAACAAAAAACATGAAAAATACAAAAATTTATGAAAATTGTTAAAAATTGACTATAAAGGGCAATAACTCTTTAAATAGTCAACTTAAAATTTTGGTCATATTGACTTATTTGTAGATCTTACTTTGCAGAACATTATTGCTGTTTACAGTTTATCTCTATCTATAATAATATTTAAGATAATAACCAAACTCTGCAAAATTTCCTTCAAATTACTAATTTGGGGCAGCAATCCATCAACGGGTTGTCAGATTTGTCTGAAAATTCCTGGGCAGATAGATCTTCACTGAAGAGACAATTTCACCCTATGTCAGATTTGCTCTAAATGCTTTGGTTTCAGAGTTATAAGCCAAAATCTACATTTTACCTGTATGTTCTATTTTTGGCCATAGTGGCCATCTCGGTTGATTGACCGGGTCTAACCACACATTTTTTAAATTAGATACCGCAATGATGATTTTAGCTAAGTTTGGTTAAATTTGGCACAGTAGTTTCAGAGAAGATTTTTTGTAAAAGTTTATGGACGACGAAACCAAGTGATGAGTCAGGTCAGGTGAGCTAAAAAGGAGTTTTTAATCAAGGTAACAATGACATCTGGTGGCCATAAAAGCTGTCTCATTAGCATTTTAACCACTTCCCATATTTGCTTTTAAGACAATAGAAGAAAATTATTCAATGCAAAAACAAAACTTACTTGTAAATATGAAATTCTCTTTACAGTATGAGTTTTTCTCATTGTTGGAGATTGTACAGTAGTACAGTCCTGTAACTGCTTATACCCATTTCTTATCGCCTTTAGTTTGATAAACTCACAGAATATCATATATTTACAATGTGCCACATCTCCTTATTTTTATATGCATTACAATAACATGAACAATTGTAATTCAAATCTATATATCAAAGCAAAATGAATTTCACTACTTTCATTCATGCATCCTTTGGAAAAATTAAAGTTCTAAAATGACACAATATATGTTTATTTATATAAAAATAATATTTAGTTTTCGACTCTTAACAGGTATAAACAAGAATGTGTCCCCAGTACACGAATGTCCCACTCGCACTATCATTTTCCATGTTCAGTGGACCGTGACATTGGGGTAAAAACCCTAATTTGGCATTAAAATTAAAAAGATCATATCATAGGGAACATGTGTAGCAAGTTTGAAGTCGATTGGACTTCAACTTCATCAAAAACTACCTTGACCAAAAACTTTAACCTGAAGAGGGACAGACGGACGGACGGACGGACGGACAGACGGACGGACGGACGGACGAACAGACGAACGGACGCACAGACCAGAAAACATAATGCCCCCCTACTATCGTAGGTGGGGCATAAAAATGCACAGCTGTGTCATGATTTGTGAAATCTGTGCTGAAAACATAGGCATTTATGGTGTTTGAGTAATTCCATCTGTGAAGCTCAACATTAGCTCGTCAGTTGGTGGTGGACAGTTATAAATCTTTCCTGCAGGATGAATGTACAACTGTTCAGGAAAACCAATTTCACAAATCAAAACTTTCCTCTAGATTTCTCCTACAATATTCATCCAGTTTAGTTCTTTTGGTTTAACGGGACACCGTCCTGATTTTTAATTTTGTAAACCATTCAGTCTCTTGCTTACAAATGGTGCATGAAAATATGATGGGAATGCATGGCAGTAGACAAGTCTCTATAAAGTGGGTACAAATGTATGTGCCCTGAAAAAAGTTTTATAACATTAGCTTTTTTGAAACTTGTGAAAGACTTGTGCAACACACATACCTAAATAACTATAACATAGGTGGAGAGCATCATTCATGTCAAGGTTTTGTTCCTGTTTACATTGTCATTGATATTTTTCAAGAAAGCCCGAGGCATAGCTCATGAATTCTTGTCATTACAACCGAAATTTACATAATTACTGCTAAAATAATTATCAGTATAATATATCTCTTGTAGAAAAACCATACAATTGTAGTATTAACCAAAAAATGTCAAACAGATGATATTGAATCGTAATCCCAAAAGTTATGACGTCTTGAATTCACCCCCCTTTTTATTCTAAAACGATAATTGCGGTTGCAAACAGACTTTGGTTTACTTGCATGGCGATTATATAAATAACAGTATATATTTCTTAAAGAAAATAAAGTTTTACCATGAATAGTTTCCTGAACGTAGTCGTTTTCAGTAAAATGTGCCTTGCAACAACAGCTGATTGATATGGGTTCTACGATTGCATCGCACATGACAATCTACGTTTGAGCCATGGCGTTGATCCAACTTTTCCTTCTTATTAAGTCATTTAGAAATGCAAGTCCTCCCCTTAAATGACACTCAGGTACACACCAACAAGGACTAGGCATCGTTAATTGTGTGATTGTGCAGTGCAAAAACGGAAGTTACGGACGGAACTGACTGGTCTCACTAATAAGAGACAAGAAGAATTTTAGAGACAAACAGCGACAAGAAGTTTAATTTAGTGACGAAGCGACAATAACTAACAAGGGACAAGCGAATCGTAATTCTCTCATGAGGCTATTCTCATTTGATGTGATAGGGTGAAGCTACACCTATCAAATATGTCCCTATGAAAAAAATGAATTTCACTGTTAGAAAGGAAATGATATTGCATGGTTTTGATTCAATAAATTCTTTAAATGGAAATTGATTTTTTTTTGTTTTGATGGCCAATTTTTAGCGTGTGCTTAAAATATATTTTTTTTTATATCTAATAAAAACTAATCCCTTTCTTCTTAATAAAAACATATTTTTATCTATCAATGTACAGTAATATAAAAAATGTTTTATAACCGCCCCTATAATAAAAAATAATGCATGTTTTTTTAATATCTATGGGGAATAAGTTGTTGCAATGACATTTTTTTTATTTATGTATAGTCGCTATATAGTCTTCTTGACGCTTCTTCTCGCTAAATTAATTATATTGTCGCTTCTTATCGCTATTTTAATTTTATTGTCGCTTCTTATCACTTTTTGACGCTTCTTGTCTTTAATTAGTGGAACCCTATTCAGGAACGATAATTTCATATTTACATAACTGAGACCGAAATAACTATAACGTCATACGGCTTCACGTACAGAAATACTTTAAATTGTATATTATGCAATATAATTCACGGTCAGTCGACTTTTAATTATAATATCATGTTATATCAACGAGTGAAATTATTTTAAAATATCTTTAGATCGCAAATAGTACTCGAAATTGAACGGACCTCTTTCCAAACGGAATTCGAATAATGATAGTTTGTAATCAGATTGACTGCTTATAATGCAAAAGACACATTAATAAACAGATTTTTAAAACGAACAATACACACTGATCGTTTCTTTATTTCCCAATGTAAATGAAAGGAACAAAAACCAATACATACCACAAAAAGTAGAGGAGAAATTTAAACATTTCCGGATCTATTTCTTGCAAAATGACCCCCAGCAAAGATTTGCGTAAGGAAAGATGAACCTCATGACTTGAAAGTCAGGCCTTAAAGCACTGCCTTTAAAAAATAAATGTGTGGCGCTAATACGCTTCCGTGCCCGCCTTTCTTCTTTCTATATAATATTTTGGAAACATGGATTGACATTGATACTTAAGCTTGTAAACAGGAGAAAAGGGGTTAAAATTTGATTGGTATACTTCCGGTGATGGCGATGAAATGTAGCTGAAATTTTCACTATATATAATAGAACTGGATAGGATACAACTATACTCGTGTCATAAATTTCTGTATTTAAAACAAAGATAAGTTCTGCACAATGTTTTAAAAAATAAATAGTGACTTATAGGGGAAAACAATGGTGATATAACCCCTATCTTTTTTAGGACAACAAAGAAAGGAGAGATTAAAAACCAATTGTTCAGAGAACCATTGATGGTCTTTCCACCAGTAAAGATATTTTTTGATATGAAAATATTCAAATTTGGTTTTAAATGTCAATTTTAGCGTCAAATGACAGCTTATTGAACGCTGATTCCAAAAGTATATGGTTTCTATACAAAAAGATATAAATAAGGGAGATCATTCTTTACTTCTGGTTTAAAAGATGTTACTTCCGGTAATTTTTGATAGTTTACTTGACACTGATTCTAAAAATATATGGTTCTATATATTTTTACATTAATTTAGTACAAAATATAGCTACTTCCGGTTTACAAGTTGTCACTTCCGGTTGGCTTTTTCTAGATCACATTGCTTGCAACTAAATGCAAAAAGCCCCATGGCTTTATCATATATACATACGAAGTAAAAGCAAAGGTCAAAATCTAGAACGTTAAATTTACCTATGACCTTGAGCTCAATTCTAAGGTCATCAGCCAAGGACCTCAAATCAAAAGACTCTAGGCCATTACCTTATACTGTTAATGAGTTATATTACCATACAGCTAATATTAGATATAAAAGGGGGGAAAACTCACCTGAAATGCTACATACTCTTTCAACTAATATTTACGTGTTACGACATGTCGCAAATAACAGTTGTGTGGAAATATTTTGTCGATATCTTATAAGATTTCTGAAAATAAGAGATCACAAGCCAAAATCAAAATTTTGAACATGACCTTGACCTTTGACCTTGACCTCATTTTCATTTTTTTGGACCAAGGACCTCAAATCAAAAGACCCTAGACCCTTATCACTTATGGTTTTTCAGTTGAAAGTACAATTCACTTATATCAAATACAAAAGGGGAAATAACTCTCATATGGAGTCTCTGGATAGCTTCGGTCAAAATAAATCAAATCATCCTGAGGATATAACGAGCAATTTGGTAAAATAAATTTGTCGGTTTTTTATATGGTTGCGAATATTAAGCGATCACAAGAAAAACAGTATTCGGGGAGATAACTCTTACATTGAAAAGATTTTGGTTACGGGGTGTCAGTTACAATGGCGTAATAACTGTTCGATATCATATACCATATGTTTAAGCGACATCTTGCGAAACAAAAAAACTGCAAAGGAAAAAAAAGTTGGCGGAAGAAAAAAAATAATAATTAAAGTTCAATTCTTCTTGAATAATTGATAGGTCTTTCCTTCCATTTTCTTTTAATTATACTGTCATAAATAAATATATCATATATATCGATTGATTAATTTATTGATTAGTTGGTTGGTTGGTTGGTTGGATGATTGGTTTATTAATTAAACACTTGATATAGGGTCTCTTGAAACAAGCGAAAAAAAAGAGACCTTGGATTCCGTATTAAACACATGAAACGGAAACATGCATTGATTGATTGGTTGGCTGGTTAAACACGTTGGTTGGTTAGTTAAATACGTTTGTTAAACATGTTGGTTAAACACGTTGGTTAAACATGTTGGTTAAACACGTTGGTTGGATAGGCTCAATTAAAACAAGCGAAAAAAAACCTTGGATCCCGTTTGAAACACATGAAACGTGACATGCATTGATTGATTTTTTGGTTCGTTGTGTTAAACACGTTGGTTGGTTAGTTAAACACGTTGGTTAAACATGCTGGTTAAACACGTTGGTTGAATACGTTGGTTAAACACGTTGGTTGGATAGGCTCAATTAAAACAAGCGAAAAAAAAACCTTGGATCCCGTATGAAACACATGAAACGTGACATGCATTGATTGATTGATTGGTGGGTTGGTTAAACACGTTGGTTGGTTAGTTAAACACGTTGGTTAAACATGTTGGTTAAACACGTTGGTTGGATAGGCTCAATTAAAACAAGCGAAAAAAAACCTTGGATCCCGTATGAAACACATGAAACGTGACATGCATTGATTGATTGGTTGATTGGTTAAACACGTTGGTTGGTTAGTTAAACAAGTTGGTTGGTTAGTTAAACACGTTGGTTAAACACGTTGGTTAAACAAGTCGGTTAAACACGTTGGTTAAACACGTTGGTTGGATAGGCTCAATGAAAACAAGCGGGAAAAAATCCTTGGATCCCGTATGAAACACATGAAACGTGACATGCATTGATTGATTGGTTGGTTGGTTGGTTAAACACGTTGGTTGGTTAGTTAAACACTTTGGTTAAACATGTTGGTTAAACACGTTGGTTAAACACGTTGGTTAAACACGTTGGTTGGATAGGCTCAATTAAAACAAGCGAAAAAAAAAAATTGGATCCCGTATGAAACACATGAAACGGAAACATGCATTGATTGATTGGTTTGTTGGTTGGTTAAACACGTTGGTTGGTTAGTTAAACACGTTGGTTAAACACGTTGGTTTAACACGTTGGTTAAACACGTTGGTTAAACACGTTGGTTAAACACGTTGGTTGAATAGGCTCAATTAAAACAAGCGAGAAAAAAAAACCTTGGATCCCGTATGAAACACATGAAACGGAAACATGCATTGATTGATTGGTTAGTTAAACACGTTGGTTGGTTAGTTAAACACGTTGGTTAAACATGTTGGTTTAACACGTTGGTTAAACACGTTGGTTAAACACGTTGGTGAAACACGTTGGTTAAACACGTTGGTTAAACACGTTGGTTGGATAGGCTGAATTAAAACAAGCGAAAAAAAACAACATTGGATCCCGTATGAAACACATGAAACAGAAACATGCATTGATTGATTGGTTGGTTGGTTGGTTGGTTGGTTAAACACGTTGGTAAAACATGTTGGTAAAACACGTTGGTTAAACACGTTGGAAAGTGTCAATTAAAACAAGCGAAAAAAAGAGACCTTGGATCCCGTATTAAACACATGAAACGGAAACTTGCTTTGATTGATTGATTGATTGATTGATTGATTAATTGATTGATTGATTGATTGATTGATTGATTGATTGATTGATTGATTGATTGATTGATTGATTGATTGATTGGTTGGTTGGTTGGAATTCAAACACACATAAAACTGTTTAAATAGTGCCAAAAAACACATAATTTGATGACCTTGACCTTTGACCTTGTGACCTTCGTCAAGGTCATTGCTCCACAAGGTCATTGCAAAAGACCGTATGGGTCAAGGACCTTTTGTTAAAGAGTTTTGCCTAAAAATGGCTTTTTAAAAACCATCAATGGGAGTTATGTCCCTTACATGATGGTAAAATCAGTATAGTCATAATGTAAAAAAGTTGCCCCTTGAAGTACCAATCATTTTCAACTGCTTAATTTTTCTGTATCTATAACCGTTCAATAGTTATAGGGAAATGAAAAACTTTTGAAAATCTAAAATATGACCTTGACCTTTGACCTTGACCTATATTTTCTAGTGTTGGTCCAATGAACTCAAATCTGAAGACCCGCAGTCTTTATGACTTACGGTTCATGAGATTTATATGCATATCGAAAATTTAAATATTCAAGGGGAAATAACTCCTATAATAAGTCACCGGATCGCTTCGGTTAAAATTATTTGAACTTGTATCATTTGGCAAGGAACATTTAAAAAAAAACCATTTGCCGCTAAGTCTTATAGTTTATGAGATATAGCGATAACAGTGTTTTTTGTAATTAGGGAGATAACTCCTATAAAGTAAATAGTACACTTCGGTGCCCCTTTTACAAGATAGCTTTTATTAACCCGATACTTGATACCAAAGATCATTTTGATATCTTGCGTACTTTTATCACCGATTAACTTTGAAAAACGGCGGAAGAAAAAGAATAATAATAATAATAATAATAATAAACAAACGAAATACAGTAAGGTCTTTCCATTTAAGAAAGGAAAGACCTTAATTAAAAACCAATCGTTCAGAGAACCATTGATGGTCTTTCCACCAGTTAAGACCTTTTTTTTATATGAAAATATTAAAGTTTGGTTTTAAATGTCAATTTTAGCGTCAAATGACAGCTTATTGAAAGCTTATTCCAAAAATATATGGTTTCTATAAAAAAAAAAGGGAAAAAAAGGGAGATAATCTTTTACTTCCGGTTTAAAAAGTTTACTTCCGGTATTGTTTGATAGTTTACTTGACACTGATTCCAAAAATATGGTTCTATATACTTTTACATTGATTTTGTGCAAAAAATAGCTACTTCCGGTTTAAAAAAGGTCACTTCCGGTTGTGTCTTTTAAGGTCACATTGCTTACAACTTAATGCAAACAGTCCCATGGCTTTATCATGTGTACATATGAGGTAAAAGCAAAGGTCAAAATCTAGAACGTTTAATTAGCATATGACCTTGAGCTCAATTTCAAGGTCATAAACCAAGGACCTCAAATCAAAAGACTCTAGTCCTCTACTTTATATTGTTCATGAGTTATATTACCATACGTATGATATTAGATATAAAAAGGGGGAAAACTCGCGTCAAATGTCTACGTACCCTTTCGACTAAAATTTATGTGTTACTACATGTTGTAACTAACAATTTTATGAAAATATTTTGTCAATATCTTATATGATTTCTGAAAATAAGAGATCACAAGCCAAAATCAAAATTTTAATCATGACCTTGACCGTTGACCTTGACCTCATTTTCATTTTTTTGGACCAAGGACCTCAAAACAAAAGACCCTAGGCCTCTAACACTTATGGTTTTCCAGTTAAAAATGCATATCACTTATATCAAATATAAAAGGGGAAATAACTCTCATATGGAGTCTCCGGATAGCTTCGGTCAAAATAAATCAAATCATCCTGAGGATATATCGAGCAATTTGGTAAAATAAATTTGTCGGTTTCTTATACGGTTGCGAATATTAAGCGATCACAAGAAAAACAGTGTTCGGGGAGATAACTCTTACATTGAAAAGATTTTGGTTACGCGGTGTCACTTACAAAAGCGTAATAACTGTTTGATATCATGTACCATATGTCTAAGCGACATCTTGCGAAACAAAAAAATTGCGAAGGAAAAAAAAGTTGGCGGAAGAAAAAAAATAATAATAATAATCAGAAGAAAGTCAATAGGTCTTTCCACGGAAAAGTGGAAAGACCTAATAATTAAAAACCAATTGTTCAGAGAACCATTTATGGTCTTTCCACCAGTAAAGATATTTTTTTATATGAAAATATTCAAATTTGGTTTTAAATGTCAATTTTAGCGTCAAATGACAGCTTATTGAACGCTGATTCCAAAAATATATGGTTTCTATACAAAAAAGATATAAATAAGGGATCATAACAAGATCATTCTTTACTTCCGGTTTAAAAGATGTTACTTCCGGTATTTTTTTATAGTTAACTTGACACTAATTCCAAAAGTATATGGTTCTATATACTTTTACATTTATTTTATAGTACAAAATATAGCTACTTCCGGTTTACAAATTTTCACTTCCGGTTGTCTTTTTCTAGATCACATTGCTTGCAACCTAATGCAAAAAGCCCCATGGCTTTATCATGAATACATATGAGCTAAAAGCAAAGGTCAAAATCTAGAACGTTAAATTTACCTATGACCTTGAGCTCAATTCCAAGGTCATCAGCCAAGGACCTCAAATCAAAAGGAAAAAAAAGTTGGCGGAAGAAAAAAAATAATAATTAAAAACCAATTGTTCCGAGAACAATTGAGGTCTTTCCACCAGTTAATATATATTTTGATATTAAAATATTAAAAATCAGTCTAAAATGTCAGTTAATATGGCTTTATGATGTATAGATATGAATTTAAAGCAAAGGTCAAAATCTAGAACGTCAAATTAACCTATGACCTTGACCTCAATTTCAAGGTCACAAACTGAGGATCTCAAATCAAAAGACCCTAGGTCTCTAATATGTATGGTTAATAAGTTATATCACTTTACACATAATTTTAGATATGATAGGGGCAAACACTCCCATTTATTGTCTACACACCCTTTCAACTAAAATTATTCAGTAACGACATGTCGCAACTAACAATTTAGTCAAAATAATTTGTCGATATCTTATACAGTTTCTGGAAATGAGTGGAAATAAGCCTAATTCAAAATTTAGAATATGACCTTGACCTTTGACCTTGACCTAATTTTCATTTTTTTGGACCAAGGACCTCAAATCAAAAGATCCTAGGTCTCTATCACTTATGGTGTTCCAGTTTAAAATACATTTCAAAATTTCCAATACAAAAAGGGAAATAACTCTCATATGGAGCGTTCATATTGCTTCGGTCGAAATTGGACAAATGATGCGAAGGATATAACGAGCAATTTTATAAAATAAATTTGTCGTAATCTTTTACGGTTGCGAAGGAGTTGTGATCACAAGGAAAACAGTGTTTGGGGAGATAACTCCTACAAAGAAAAGTATTCGGTTACGCAGGGTAAATTTCAAAAGCGCATAAACTGTTCGATATCATATACCAAATATCTAAACGACATATTGCAAAACAAGTGTTTATTGCAAGAACAAAATTTGGCGGAAGAAAAACAATAGGTCTTTCCACAGAAAAGTGGAAAGACCTAATAATAATCAGAAGAAATCCAATAGGTCTTTCCACGGAAAAGTGGAAAGACCTAATAATATACAATTTTTGTTTGTTGTAATCCATATGGAATAATTTGCTAGCAATTATTTTCAAATTATCTTTATTTTGTTTGGCAAAGTTTACATGATATTAGAAATTGCTGTTTTTAATTTCAATATTTGCATTAAATTATCAAATAACACAACGGCTGACATTGATCTATGTCGACAACTATTATCTTGGGGTTTTTTCGATAGCAAATAGTTGTTGCCTTAAGCCCCAGTCCCACTAGACCACGATCGCACCACGCTCACCGCGATCTAAAATAAATTTAGATCGTGGTGAGGTCGCGGCATGAGCGGCATGAAAATGTTAATTTTCGTTGCTTCCACGATGCTACTACGTCCTAATTACGTTTCTACAACGATCCCGCTACGATTAAACCACGTTCTCACCGCGCTTATTCTGCGACCTCACTACGCTCATAAAGATCTTTCTACGCTCTTCACGCTCTCACTACGACCATACCACGAGTTATCCGATTGCATGCAACACGATCTTACTGCGATTATAGCACGTTCTTACCACGATTATACTACGTTCATACCGCGATCTTACTACGTTCTCAGCAATACCGTCAATATCGTGTTTCATATCAATACAGTTCCATTCCTTCTATTTCTGATTAAAACGGAGATTTCTCGGAAACAATACAGTCATGCCACCAAAAGCTACTAGAACACGTGGGCGTGGTGGTAGGGGTTGATGTAGAGACAGAGGGAGCAAAGTATGAACGCCATACTAAACTCCAAGAAACTAAAATTAAAAATAGTACAAGACTCCTGACTTGGGACAGGCGCAACATTAGTGGGATTAAACATGTTTGTTAGATCTCAACCCTCCCCCTATACCTCTAGCCAGTGAAGCAAAGTAAACGCATAACAATACGCACATTAAAATTCAGTTCAAGAGAAGTCCGAGTCTGGTGTCAGAAGATGTGACAAAAGAAAATATTAAACAAAATGACAATAATACATAAATAACAACAGACTACTAGCAGTTAACTGACATGCCAGCTCTAGACTCCAATTAAACTGATACTATACACATATGTAGTATAATACTTGTCATCAAGAGATGACCAATCAAACCTAAATTACAACCTATTGCTGGTCCATAAAGCTCAAATGACGATATTTTAGTGAACGATAGCAGAGATGACACAGATGTGTCAATATATATATAGGAAGATGTGGTATGAGTGCCAATGAGACAACTCTCCATCAACGTAATAATCTATAACAAACCATTATAGGCCAAGGTACGGCCTTCAATACGGAGCACTGGCTCACACCGAACAGCACGCTATAAAGGGCCCAAAAAAATACTAATGTTAAACATTTAAATGGGAAAAATCAACGGTCTAATCTTAGAAAAAAGAGAAGCATGGTTGAGCCGTTAGAGCAAATGGATAAATACATTCAGACAAACAAAATTTAGGGAGTTTCTTTTATATATTTTATGTGAAAATGACAATAGAAATGATGGTCGTAGTGTGAACGTAGTAAGGTCGTGAGAAGAGCGTGATAAGGACGGCAAGGGCGTGCTAGAATCGTACTATGGTCGTGAACAGCGTTGTAAAGTCGTAGTGGAAGCGTAGTTGGGTCGCGGTGAGAACG